>NC_092348.1:52878810-53030709 GCF_963676685.1 Mytilus edulis | reverse complement strand
TCAACATCTATCTGCCCTGAAATTTTCAGACGAATTGGACAACCTGTTGTTGGGTTTGCTGCCCCTGAATTGGTAATTTTAAGGAAATTTTGCAGTTTTTGGTTATTATCTTGAACTATATTATAGATAGAGATAAAATGTAAAACGCAATAATGTTCAGCAAAATAAGACCTACAAATAAGTCAACATGACCAAAATTTTCAGTCAACCCCTTAAGGAGTTATTGTCCTTTATAGTCAATTTTAACAACTTTTTGGTCATTTTTTGTAACTTGTACAAAAATCTTCTTCTCTGAAACTTAACTGGGCCAAATTTAAACTAACTTGGCCACAATCATAATTGTGGTATATAGTTTAAAAAATGTGTCCAATGACCCCACCTACCAAACAAAATGGCCGACATGGCTAAAATTAGAACATAGTGGTAAAATGCAGTTTTTGCTTTATATCTTTGAAACTAAGACATTTCGGGCAAATCTTTCAAGATTTTAATGTCCATCAGAATAAGAAATCCCCTGACAAATTTTCAGATGAATCCTACAACCCATTGTTGGGTTGCTGCCGGTAATTTTAGGAAATTTGCAGTTTTTGGTTATTATCTTGAATACTATTATAGGTTGCATTTCTGTAAATATTGACAATGCAATTTCCCATAGGAACTCCTTTTACGGCTAAAACTGTACTACTTTTAGTATGAAGTTTTGAAAAAAAGCTTATCCTAGAATTGAAAGTTCATATGCACCACAATTTTTTTCAAAGGTCAAAATATAGGGCTGTGCGGCATATTTTCAACATTTATATGGCCTGAACTTCTCAGAGTTTAAACTTACACTAATTTTCTTAACTACCCTTACCTCGAATGAAAGGTTACCACAGATTTCAATGTAAACAATATGCACGTGTTTATTTACTGGTAACATTCCCAAGTTCTGTCTCTGCGATATGGAACACAGAGAGCATAACTGGGAACCAGTATGTAAACAAAATTTATTTTCTATGAATATTCAATTACTCCCCAAAAGAGGCTTGTTTTGAGAAACAGCTGTATTTACAAAGTGCAACCTATACAGACATTTATTCAAATAGAAAACTCTCTAAAATCAGTTTTTCTCACATTAATACTCATTTATCAGAATTAAAGTCTTAAAGAAATCACTGTGTATACTCTAAGTTTTTCTTTACTATACATTTTATACCCCCTCCCCTGTTTCAATTTTTTAAAGAATTTGAAAACAAGACTTTAATTATTGCCAGCTTACCCTATTTGCATATTTTCTGATAAAAAATGCCTAGAACCTGTTAAAAACTGTTTTGATAACATATTGAAAGCATATCAGAATATCATAAATGTAATGTTTAGCAGTCAATCATTACAACATTCAAGATTATATAAAGTATCCAATCCAGCCTCTATTTCCAGTCCACATCTTACTGTATGCCTATTTGTCAATTAAAGAACACATTTTCTGCCTCAAATGGTCAATTTAGAATTCTTGTCACAACAGTATCATCTGTAACCATATATCTGACACAATTTAGCTACTATATATACTAGAAGTGTTCAAACAAAGCCATATTTGCAATAGTTGTATGTATGCAGATACCAGTCTGAGATATAAATTCACTTAAAATGTTGTAGAGATGACTGCTAACATCTGATTTTTGCATAACTTCCAAGCATAGTTATTGTTTTCTATATCAAGAACTTTAAAATCATAAAATCATAGCATTAACAAGTTAAATTATTTGTTTTATGACCCAGGGGTAGGCAATTTTCTATGTTTTTTGCCCCTGGGGCCTCAAATTTCCTAAATCATTCTGCTGTTTCTAGCAATTTGGAATATTTAGTACATATTCAGGATAGAACACACTATTGTAAGTTTTCTTGAGATATTTTTTGTTTTTCTAGCTTGTATTTATTATGCCGTGGTGACAAAAAAGCAGATTTAGGAGTTGCGGCTTACTTTTGGGTTTTCAAAAGGACACAAATACCCCATAAATAATATTCAGGAAGGATCTATGAATTTCAATGACTGCGAAGAGTAAATATAAGCACTTCTTAACAATTTAACTTACAAATATGCAAATATTATGATTTAATTTTGTATCCAGGACTTTAAGTAAACTATGCATACTGTAAACTGTGAATTTATGCTGAGTCATCATATTTAAGGCCCAGGATTCTATCAATCTTCATTAAATATTTATAAAACTTCTTATTTGAGTTAATTTCTTTAAAATCTGCGAAATAAAACAAATTTGGTTAAATTCTGAATGTTCCCCTTTTTCACCCTATATAGGTTGCATTTCTGTAAATATTGACAATGCAATTTCCCATAGGAACTCCTTTTACGGCTAAAACTGTACCACTTTTACTATGAAGTGTTGAAAAAAATCTTATCCTAGAATTGAAAGTTTATATGCACCACAATTTTTTTCAAAGGTCAAAATATAGGGCTGTGCGGCATATTTTCAACATTTATATGGCCTGAACTTCTCAGAGTTTAAACTTACACTAATTTTCTTAACTACCCTTACCTCGAATGAAAGGTTACCACAGATTTCAATGTAAACAATATGCACGTGTTTATTTACTGGTAACATTCCCAAGTTCTGTCTCTGCGATATGGAACACAGAGAGCATAACTGGGAACCAGTATGTAAACAAAATTTATTTTCTATGAATATTCAATTACTCCCCAAAAGAGGCTTGTTTTGAGAAACAGCTGTATTTACAAAGTGCAACCTATAGATAAAGATAAACTGTAAACAGCAATAATGTTCAGCATAAGTAAGATCTACAAATAAGTCAACATGACCAAAATTGTCAGAGAACCCCTTAAGGAGTTATTGTCCTTTATAGTCAATATTGAACAACTTTTCGTCATTTTTGTAACTTGTACGAAAATCTTCTTTTCTATTTCTTAACTATAGGCCAAATTTAACCAAACTTGGCCACAATCATTCCTAGGGTATCTATTTTAAAAAAGTGTCTAATGACCCTGCCTACCAACCAAGATGGCCGACATCAGTAAATACAGTAACAGGTGAGCAACACAGGCTCTTGAGAGCCTCTAGTTTTATATGATTTCATGCCCCACTTTACATTTTTATCCCCCACCTACAATAGTAGAGGGGCATTATGTTTTCTGGTCTGTGTGTCGTCAGTCTGTTTGTTCTTCCACTTGTCTGTCCGTGCGTCATTTCATACGTCTATCCCGATTCAGGTTAAAGCTTTTGGTCAAGGTAGTTTTTGATGAAGCTGAAGTCCAATCAACTTGAAGCTTAGTACACTTGTTGCTTATGATATGATCTTTCTAATTTTAAAGCCAAATTATACTTTTGAACCGAATTTCACAGTCCACTGAACATAGAAAATGAAAGTGGGAGTGGGGCATCCGTGTACTTTGGACACATTCTTGTTAATATATTTAAGGAATGAATGTAATATTGTTTCTGTCTATGAAGAATTAACATGAAAATTTGATGCACTCTGAATAACCTGTGTAGTTTTATATTTAAAGGTGTGCTTCCCATTTTTAGGTTAATTTGAACAGACAGAAAAAAAATTAGTCAGTACTTATAATTTAATTCTAAATTCAATTTTTAAGGAGACCTTGATGTGTCAGCCAATCAGGAGAGGTGCTACATTTAATGTTTAATTATAAGAATATGTTTAACTGCATGTATATTCAAGAATAATATAAGGGTTTAATATTTATATTGAATATTTAAATGCCAGACTTTAATATAGATTTTATTATTTTTTATTTTTTTGAAGAATATGAAGATACAGTAAAAAGATTTACAAGAAAATGTTTGGCAATGGGAGAATCAACAGTGGTTAGTGGTCAAATAAAAAATGAACAGGATGTTACCAAACAAATTCAAGGGGAAACAAATGGAAACAGTCAAGCATATGAACCTTCCACTTCCAGTACAGATATTAATGGCAAAGCTAAAAAGCAGGAAAAAAATAAAGTTAAACTGAAAAAGAAGAAAAAAATACCAGTAAACAAATTGCCATCTTTGGTGCAGATGACACAAAAATCAACAACAGTCACAGCCTCCACTGCAACATCAAATAAATCAGAGATTATTTCAATTGGTCCATTTCCAGTGTCTGTACTTAAAAATGGAACAAATACTGGTCAGTACCAGTTAGGATTGCTGCTTCCAGTTGTAAGCCAACAGGGAACCATGCCACAGAACACAACAACAACTGGCCAGACAGGCAACACAAAATCATTGTGTATACCAGTAGTGAATGTTTCATCAGCACCAGGAGTTAGTGGTATTACTGGGAAGGTTGCCTCTAAAGTTAATGTATCTGGGAACATTACAAAGACTATTAACTTATCACAAATGCAATTTTCAACTCTTTTGCAAAGTATGGCCAAAAATAGTCAAACTGATATGAATAAAGTTTCAATTTCATCAAAATTGAATGATGAAACTACACATCAACCAAACATGGGGATAAATGTACCTTTAGAGAAAGGCCATTCCTCCTTGAAACTAACATTTAAACAGAAACTACAAGTTCAGTCAAAGGAAATATCTCACTCACCTTCAAAAGATGAGCCACCTCAGAAAAAAACTAAAATTGTAAAAGTAAGCACAGAAGGGAAAGTAAATACATGTACTGACAAAAAAACAGCAAATGAGGAAAACATGAACAAAAGTGAAAATGATGATGTTATTATCGTAGATGATAAGAAAACAGATGAAAATAATAACCTTAATGACAACAATTCTCAAAGTCAAAGTATAGAATTAGATGAAGACTGGTCTGATGACAGTTTCCATGCTTTGGAGTATGTAAAGAATAGTGGAATGTACAAAAGTTGTCTGAAAGCTTTATGTAGTTTGGGAACAGAAGACTTTGAAACTGTCATGGATCGAATGGATGCTAATATTTTTAGTGAGGGACAAAATCCATTTGTTCCATCTTATTATCCAGTCACAGACCCTCCTTACTCACATATTTGGTACTTCTATCGTGGTATGTAGTCAAATACAAAGTTATAACCACATCAAAGTATCATATTTTACATGAATTTTTTAGAAAATCGACCAAAAACTGACAAAAAAGATTATTTTTTTGGCAGAGTTATCTCCTTTTCTTATGTAAATTTCCATAAGAAATTAAAAATGCAAAATTTGAGTTTTCCTCAAGTTAGATTTTATGGGACTTTTTCTGTGTATATTTGTTGCTTAATGCTACAGATAAGAAGTAACACATTTTCTTTTGCTATTAATTTGAGGTTCAAACTTAGTTGGACTTGACTAGGTCTTTCACATCCATTTATTTGAACTTTTCACCTAGTTATAAAACAACCTAATCAAAATCAATGTTGTTGTTTTTATGCCCCACCTACGATAGTAGAGGGGCATTATGTTTTCTGGTCTGTGCGTCCATCCGTCTGTCCGTCCGTTCGTCCCACTTCAGGTTAAAGTTTTTGGTCATGGTAGTTTTTGATGAAGCTGAAGTCCAATCAACTTGAAACTTAGTACACATGTTCCCTATGATATGATCTTTCTCATTTTAAAACCAAATTAGACTTTTGACCCCATTTTCATGGTCCACTGAACATAGAAATTAAAAGTGTGAGTTTCAGGTTCAAGTTTTTGGTCAGGGTAGTTTTCAATGAAGTTAAAGTCCAATCAACTTGAAACTTAGTACACATGTTCCCTTTTGGTTGATCTTTTTACTTTTAAGGCCAAATTTGATTGTTTACCCAATTTCACGGTCCATTGAACATGGAAAATAATAATGCGAGTGGGGCATCTGTGTACTTTGGACACATTCTTGTTTTTGTTTTTTTTATTCTTAGATAGCCTGTTGCAGGACAAAGTTTCTACCCATAATCTAACATAAGTTTCTAATTTTTCCTCTTAATTCTGATCAATTTCACTTGCAGAAACCTTCTAATTAGATTTACAGTGGGTAAAAAGAAAAATATATTTTTAGACATTTTCTAAATTTAGGCATTTGTGTTAAATCTTCAGAGACTTTCTAAAATGCCTAAGATTCAAGGATTTTATATATATAGAGTAAAATTTCAACATTTTCCATGTATTTAATGAATTGTTTTTAAATTCAGTCATTTTACAAAATGCCTGTAATATATATTTATTTAAACTATGTTGTACTAATATAATATATATTTTCAGAGATATGTCAAGAGAAGAATATTTTCAGTAGAATGATAATAGTTATGAAGGACATAAGAATTGATATGATGAGGAGTCTGATGCAAGAGTTACTTGCCCATGATAGATTAAAGAGAAGTAATTAATTATTTTCAAAATAGACATGTTATTATAAAAATAATACAAATAATTAATATTTTATGACTGTATTTTAGCTATTATGTCAAAAATTGACAAAGCTGTGGCAAAAAAAAAAGAACAAAGAAAACAACAGAACACAGCAAAGTAAACTAAAGACAGCAACCGGCGTTTTGCATTTGCACCGATCTGCATTTCATTTGCGCTGATTTTCTTTCATTTTCACCAATTTTTTTACAGGTAAATTACAGGTGAAGGTTATTTTTTATTTATCATTATTGACCTCTTCCGTTGGCCAGATGTACAATTGATATGAATTATAATTCATAATAAATTTATGACTGTTGCTCACTATAAGAAGTAAGAGTAGAATGTCAAGCAGGATAAGTCAATTTAACTTTAAAATCAAGAAGTAACCAGATGCTCCACAGGGCGCAGCTTTATACGACCGCAGAGGTTGAACCCTGAATGGTTGGGGCAAGTATGGACACAACATTCAAGCTGGATTCAGCTCTAAATTTGGACTGTGATTAAATAGTTGACTCAGCATAGGTTTCTGACACAGAATGAATGTGGTCTAATGAACTTAAAATTTTTGTTTTGCCTTTGAGCAATTCACTATGCTGTTGAATATAAATCCTCTCAAAAAAATTGAAGAAATTTTCTTTTTATTTATGAAATCTGAAATGAGAAAAATTGACCCCCCCCCCCCCCCCCCCCCAATTTTTTTTTCACATCCCCCTTTCCCTTAATCCAAAACTGATCTCAATTCAAATTTCTAATGGCCCCTAGCAATAACTACTCATTTAAATACATCATAAAATATTAAAATGTAAAAAAAGTGCTTGTTATCACTGAATGGTAAAGCTTGTTTGAATTTATCAGTTGGTAATAAGAGTATATTGTATAAAACAATGATTTAAGTTGATTCAACTACTATTCTGGACAAAGAAAGATAACTCCAATTGAAAATTTCTTGCTATTGCACAATATTGTGCAATTAGATATTTCTTGCTATTGCGCAATACTGTGCAATTGAAAATACTTGCCATTGCACAATACTGTGCAATTGAAGATTTCTTGCTATTGCTAAATACTGTGCAATTGAAAATTTCTTGCTCTTGCACGATACTTAATATAATAATTTTGGATCCTGATTTGGACCAACTTGAAAACTGGACCCATAATCAAAAATCTAAGTACATGTTTAGATTCAGCATATCAAAGAGGCCCAAGAATTCAATTTTTGTTAAAATCAAGCTAAGTTTAATTTTGGACCCTTTGGACCTTTAAGTAGACCAATTTGAAAAACGGGACCAAAAATTAAGAATCTACATACACAGTTAGAATCTGCATATCAAAGAACCCCAATTATTCAATTTTTGATGAAATCAAACAAAGTTTAATTTTGGACCCTTTCGGCCCCTTTATTCCTAAACTGTTGGGACCAAAACTCCCAAAATCAATCCCAACCTTCCTTTTATGGTCATAAACCTTGTGTTTAAATTTCATAGATTTCTATTTACTTGTACTAAATTTATGGTGTGAAAACCAAGAAAAATGCTTATTTGGGCCCCTTTTTGGCCCTTAATTCCTAAACTGTTCAGACCTCAACTCCCAAAATCAATCCCAACCTTCTTTTTGTGGTCATAAACCTTGTGTTTAAATTTCATTGATTTCTATTTACTAATACTAAAGTTATTGTGCGAAAACAAAGAATAATGCTTATTTGGGCCCTTTTTTGGCCCCTAATTTCTAAACAGTTGGAACCAAAACTCCCAAAATCAATCCTTACCTTCCTTTTGTGGTCATAAACCTTGTGTCAAAATTTCATAGATTTCTATCTACTTAAACTAAAGTTATAGTGCGAAAACCAAGAAAATGCTTATTTGGGCCCTTTTTGGCCCCTAATTCCTGAAATGTTGGGACCAAAACTCCCAAAACCAATTCCAACCTTCTTTTGTGGTCATAAATCTTGTGTCAAAATTTCATAGATTTCTATTCACTTTTACTAAAGTTAGAGTGCGAAAACTAAAAGTATTTGGACGACGCAGACGACGACGCCAACATGATACCAATATACGACCAAACAATTTTCAATTTTTGCGGTCGTATAAAAACCGAAGATAAAAAACACTCTGATTATACTCTGCTTATACTAAAATGACGAATTAAAAATCTATTTACAACATTAAAATCCATAAAAACAAATACATTAAAATCATAAATCTGTTTTTGTAGTATTTATAGGCAACACAACTTCTATATTCCTTTCTTGTGATTTTGTTTCTTCTATACTTGTCGTAATTGTCATTAACAAAGTCCATCTTTTCTTTCTCTGGTTTACTTACTGATGTGGGCATTTCTAGAGTTCGCATTCAAACATACGTAATGGCCTAGATGTTCTTAACCTAAACTTAAGTGAACAACGTTTATAACCAAATTTTACCAATATACCTTCAATGTATAGTTGTATAACTATTTACTCGCCTGTCTTGAACTGTAATTAAGAGCATATATAAAATCGGCGCAAATGAAAAAATGAAATCGGGCGCAAATGAAAGAATGACAATTTAAAAAATCGGCGCAAATGTCATACGCCCACAGCAACATAAACCCCAACAGCTGATGACCCCCTCTCTTTTTTATACTAGGAGGGACATTTTTAAGACAATTATGTGCTAGCTACAAAAAAAATTATTTTGACAGAAACACCAATTTTGTTATTGACCAAAACAAGCAAACAGGACAATTCCCACAATACACAATCTTTCAAAATATATGTAATTAGCTCCATCTTTAGCTACAAGTTTATACAAAATTCTCAGAAATGATCCTGAATATGTTTAATTGTCATTTGTTCCATGTTTGCATTGTGTTCTGAATCTTTGTAATATTTTTCGGGTAAATCTATTTCTGTTTGATGTGATGCTGTTCTAATCTTATTTTAATTGTCTGTTATTTATACTGTATCTTTTCTTTGGTAATCTGTTATGTAATAGGGAAATGTGTGTTAACACCTGAGCAAACATCCAACCTCATATCTTTTGCAAAATCTTTGACCTGACAATTAAACCATCCTGATACAACTTTCTGCCCTATATTTCAATTTCGCTAATAAATGTGTCAGTGAACAAAATCCTCAAAGTCACACATAATGAGTTCATAGTAATTTCATAGTAATTTAAATAATTTAATTACCCCTGATTTCTTTCAGAACACACCATTTGAACTCATGATATGTAAAATTAAGGATTTAGTGCTCACATTATTATCGACCTAATTTTTCCTGCTATAACCTATCTTGTAAATAAACTCCTGGGAAATACTGTGTAGCAATGCCATTGGTATCCATGTTTGAATTAAACATAAATCATAATTTAAGTACAACTTTTATTTTATATATATACATCACAATTATAATTTGGCCCTTGGGGAAACTACTCAGCTAAAAAATTTAATTTTTTGCTCCATGCCTAAACCAAGAGCCTAGCTATGTGCATACTGAAAGTAGCAAAGTATAGACCCCTGGCTTGACATCACACCAATCCAATTGGAACGATGGTTCAAAATAAATGCATGAGGCTATCAGGAAGCCTATGAGGCTATCATTCCTAGAGGCTATCATGCCTATGAGGCTATGAGGAAGCCTATAATGAGACAATGAGGAAGCCTATAAGGAGGCTATGAGGAAGCCTAGTAGTGTTGATGTTGAATTGGTGTTGGAATGAATTTGTATGAAATTTGACAGTTTATCCCCAGAAATTCTTGGGGGATGAGTGAAATTTTTGAAACAACCAGTGATAAAATTTCATAAATGAAATCTATAAACCGTGCTGAGATTGATTCCCCTGTCATGGCAATATTGAAGGCGAAAGGAGGGGTCGGTGGGAGGCAAGTTTTTAGCTAAAACACTATTAGAGCCAATATTATTCTTATAACTGCTTAATCTGCATTTAGATAAATGAATACTCAAGGCAGCATACACAGGTTTTTAATACACAACTTCTTAATGGGATACTCCTTAGTGGGAGGAGTTAAAACTGTACCCAGATTAATGTATCAAGAAACAAAGGACAAAGGAAGCCAAATGCCACAAGTGGTCACTAATTAACAAGACATGTATATTTGTATTGGAACTGATGTAATTAGACCTCCTGCTAAGAACATGTGATAAACTTCACATCTAACTGATTGACATATGATATAAAATCTGTTTCATCTCCAGCAAAGAAAATACACATCCTGGGAAAATCCTAAAATAATGACTACTGAGTAATTAAAATCAAACTATGTATAAACCTAACTTATATAACATATAAGTACCTATTTAAGAGCACACCAGCATTGAGTAATAGGCAGTAACAAAATGAGTTACAAATAAAAGTAATCACATAAGTCCTCTTTATTTTGTAGAAATAACATATATGGAGTCCTTGATAAAGAAGAACAAAGTCTACTTGGACATGTGTGCTGCTAAAACTTTCAAGAGGAATAGAAAGAAGAGAAAGAAAGATAAATTGACAACATGACAATAGAAAATCACTGTGTTTATTGACAGATCTAGTCAAAAATGTTGCTTCATGTTTGTGTAGTGATAAGTTATGCAAGAAGTCACATGTTAGTCACTTTTGTTAAGACTTTATTGTAAATTTGACAATTTAAACCAGTATCTCATATGGAATAGTAAAAGACTGTAGATATTTGATAGGATTGTACTTTCCAGAGCAGTAGAACCAAGAGGCCTACTTGACAGCCTTGTGGTATCCATGTGTATTAATGAACCATTAAGGACATTTATGTTTTTAAACAGATCTAGAAAGATTTATCATTACCAATTCACTGAAGAAGAAAACATGACGGACTGTTGGGCCTTTAATTATTTATTTGTCAATTTGTCAGTTAATCATTTATAATAAATTCAATCTACAGACTTTTGTGAACATCTGATTCTTTTTGGGTTTTTTTATGGATTTGTAACACTTTTTGATTTCAAATTAAAGGGGCAAAAAATTAGCCTTATCAAACTTTCTCTTTAAAGTTAATTTCCTGCCTGGCATACACATTCAAAGAAGGAAAAAACTTTTTAATGAAGATTTCATCAAGGAAATACATGTTTATCAAACAGCAGTTTTAATATAAAGAATTGTGGGAGTTTTGTTTTATAATTGGCACGCCACATTTTACAGATTTTCTGATATTTCTTTGGATACTATTGTTCTTTTTATTGTTTTTAAAACTTTACTTATGAGGACTAGTTATATGTGTCTCATACAAATGTTAAAATTTTATTTCAATATAATGCATCCCATGTATTAGTATCATTTATAACTCTTATAATGCATTTGAAGTCTTGAACATTCAGTCTAAACAGTTTTACCAAGAAAGAGGTTGTCAATTAAATTCTGTAAAAACCATAATAAAGGAATATAGTTCAGATCTAGCATATTTTTAAGTGTATTTTAAATTTTCAAAAGGTATCATTTTATATTAATGCTTTTAAATCTATAATGATATTTTTCTCTTGCCTTGACAGAATTAAAAATTGAGACTTTAGTATGCTGTTTCCAACCTCTTCAACTATTAGTTAAAATGTTTAATAAGTTCAATTTAAGGGGAACCACTTTATGGAAAGTCAATGATATTTGGTATGCAGTTGTAATAGCACTATTATGGAGATTATGTCACACTGTCCATTGATTGCTAATGAGACAACTATT
The DNA here is from genome assembly GCF_963676685.1 of Mytilus edulis. Classification (NCBI taxonomy): domain Eukaryota; kingdom Metazoa; phylum Mollusca; class Bivalvia; order Mytilida; family Mytilidae; genus Mytilus; species Mytilus edulis. Next base: position 53,018,696 of record NC_092348.1, on the reverse strand, counting down.
CACCAAAGTTCAAATGCATTAGATGTAAGCAATTAGTAAAGGCAAACAAAGAGAAAAGTAAAACCATACCATAAAGTAGGCTATAAAAAATGAAAAATATGAAACATTTCATATGTCATTGTTAAAGTGTTGATAATGTTCATGGATAATATGTATAGAATGTTATGATCAATGCACTGTATTTTGTATATCTCTTAAGCAGTGATAAAACTTGGAAGATTTAGATTTAAAGACAGTACCATAGGGTTTTCATTGCATTTTATCAACTAAAAAATCAGTTGAAAAGAGCTTAATTAACTCATCAGAATTATACAAAGCAGAAAAAAACAAGTAACAAAACAGAGAACAGAAGTGTCACAGTAGGTTTACATCTCCACAACAAGACACTGATGTACAGATCTGATTGTATTCTCAGTAACTAACAGATAGTTCAATAACAACTAATAAAAATATCATGTATCCAAGACTTAAATTTCAATCGGTACACATCCAACATCCAATGAATGTAGTGTAAAGACATCATTAACAATGGGAGATAAACATTAACAAAATAATATTAATTTGGTTTTAATTCATTGATAAGAAAATCAATATCTACACCAATAAAAACAATATCAACAGATATGGAAAGGCTGCATAAATTTTTTACTGAAAAAATACAAGGTAATATAATATTTAATATTTTTCATATTTTGCTTTTCGAAGTATGACTATTTTAAGGTAGATCATTGGTATGTGTAACCCAAAATAGAATTTTCTTATAATTTGCCAAAAATAATGATTTTACTATGCTCTTTTCAAAAATATAATAAAAAGGATGGGTCACCGTGCTATTTTTCAAGCTATGAGTTGTTGAAAGTTGCCTAAATTTGTTTAGAATGATCATGAAAAAACACATTTTTGTGCAGAAAAAGAAATCTTTGTGTTTTATTATATGTTTTAAGAAAATAGAAAGAAAAAATAGTGTCCTGCTACAAGAAAAAATAAAAAATTTCCTTATTAGTCCAATATAAATTCTTCACTAAAGGGGTAATCTCCCCTTAAATGGCTTAGTTGAAGAGAAAAATGAGGTTCTAAAACAAGAATGTTTGGTAATTGTTGAAATATTTTGGATAATGCAAAAATCAGCAAGTTTTCTTCATACATGTAACAGTCCAACCAATAAAATTGGACATCTGTCTACAAATTTGCAGATTTGGGAAAATAACTAGACTGATTGTGCACTGCGATAGTACAATCCAAGATGGCAGTATACCATGTATCTACCTTAATTAAAACCTTTGCATTTTTTCAGTCAAAATTTTACACAGCCTTTTTTATCTGTGTGGACATTTTATTTTGAAATATCAAAGTCTATATTTTAAGATATTATCACAAAGTTAACAAAAATGGGGAGAACAAAAAAGAATTTCAATATGTCTATAAATCTTATGTTATAGGAAGGACGTACAATATTAAGCTCAATGTAGTATGATTTGACATTAAATCATTTTGCTTGTAACAGGCTTCTATGTATGTTTAAATGTAAATTTAACTTCAAATTTTTTGGGTATCCATATGTTTTAGTACTGAAATAGTTGTTTGAAAGTTAAAAAAATATATATTAAGTTGGTACATTGAAGTATCAACTCACAAAGAAGTCTTCTTTATCTTCATACAAGTATTTACAAGTATTTACATTATCTACTCTGATTAGGCTAATTGATATTGGACAGACAGATCCTAGTGCAAACCAATGACATTGAAGTACTGTGTGGCCAGTTAGGATCAGTTGGTTTTAAGCAAACAACCCAATGACATTGTCTTCAACAATGTTCTCCTTGACCCAAATACTCATTTTACCTGCCAGAGAAGGCAAAGAATGACAAAGTGGATTCTGTGTTGTGTTTGTCTATCTTTCATTTTTCAAAATTATGAAAGTAAAAACTTTTGCTAGAGGGAAACAGTAAATCTTCTTTAAAAATTGTTTACATCAAGTCACTGTTAAACCTATTCAATACTTTTCTAGATTGGTCATTTTGGCTTGACATATTGTATAGACACCATTTTGTTCATTAAGATTGAGAATGGACCTCTATGTGTTTCTTGGCTATTTGTGGTACATGTAAGCTGCTGCTCGTTCACAGAGGTGTACCCAACATCTCTTTTTAGTATGCCCTGCTGACTATAGAAGTTATGTTTTCCTTTGTTCATCAGTCTGTTAGTATGTCCATCAAGCCTGCATTAGGGTGAAGTTTGGTTTAAGGTCATATGTGAGTTTTCTACCATCTTGGATTATAAAATAGCAGAAGATGTGGGGTCTACATGTTTATTCAAGTCAGCAAAAACGAAAAATTATGAGGATTTTAATGTTTTTAGTACCGGGTACATAAAAAAACATCTTTAAAATCCAAAAAGGGAGAATACTTTTACTGGATTCCATTTTTTTTATTTTTTATCTTTAAATATATATAAGCATTAACAGTGTTCTCCCCAGACACTTTATTTAGCATCCTGGAAAACAGGGAAATGTGAAATATCATCTTGTTATAATTTTTTTATAACACAATCTAGACCAAAACCAATTCAGTTAGCATCACATTCAAGAAATATAGCATCACATTATCATGACACTACATGGCATTAAGGAATGTTACTCAGACATTGAAATATTCATTAGGGAAAACAGGATTTTGTTCTATTTTATATCAAAGCAGGTCAATATGTACTTTTACTTTTGACTTGATATTCTAAAAGCATTTAAATAGCGCCAACATCTCATATCTTATAAACATCTTTTCTGAAACAACTAGGTCAAATTTAACCAAAGTAGGCCACAATCATCATTGAGGTATTGTGTTTGAAAAGTGTGTCCAATGATTCTGCCTGCCAACCGATATGGCTACAAATAGAAGATAGGAGTAAAATATACAAGTTTTGTCTATTACCTTGAAAACTGCTTTAAGTTAAGATAGAACCAGATGCTCCACAGGGCGAAGCTTTATACTACTGCAAAGGTCGAACCCTGAACAGTTTGGGCTAGTATGGACACAACATTCAAGCTGGATACAGCCGTCTGAATTTGGATTGTGATTAAATAGTTGACACAGCATAGGTTTCTGACACAGAATGAATGTGGTCTCATGAACTTAAAAAAAATTATTTGCTTTTGAGCAATTCACTATGCTGTTGAATATTAATCCTCTCAAAAAACAAAAATATTTGAGCCCTTTTTGGCCCATAATTCCTAAACTGTTGGGACAATAACTCCCAAAATCAATCCCAACCTTCCTTTTATGGTCATAAACCTTGTGTTAAAATTTCATAGATTTCTATTTACTTATACTAAAGTTATAGTGCGAAAACTAAATGTCTTCGGACGACGACGCCAACGTGATACCAATATACGACCAAAATTTTTTCAATTTTTGTGGTCTTAAAAAAATTCTGATCAGGGCAAAGTATTTTCGATTGTTGAGATCTACCTTCTGATATCTTGAATGAAAACTGTCAGACAATTTTTATAGGATTAATTGCTCATAAATGATGAATTTTACCATTTATTTTTTCATTTTTTACCTATTCTCTTCAAAACTTTAATAAAAAGAACTTTAAAAGCTGAAAAAAATAAGTAAGATTTAAACATAAGTCAGTATAGATGAAATTGTCAGTTGTCTCCTTATAGTTTTCTCCTTAAATGACAATTTTTATGGTTCCTGCGACTGGGTTGGGCCATATAGTGCTATCTGTCATTCTGCAATGAACAGTTATACAGACTTTTCTTAGTGCCTTCAGCTGATTTTTTGTATGTGAGTCTACTATGACGAGTTACAGATCCGAGATTATGTTGAGTTCGGCTGTACTGATTTTTGTGGAAATTAAGGGCATTGAAGGCTGAAAATTTCATGAAAATAACAGATAAAAAGACTTTTTTTTTAAATTTCATGAAAATAACAGATAAAAAAACTTTTTTTTTAAATTTCATGAAAATAACAGATAAAAAGACTTTTTTTTTTAAACGCCTTCACATATATAAAATGCTGATTTCCAGTATCAGTATTTAAGTCTACTATTATGAGTAACAGAAATTCTTTACATTTGGGTTCTGCCCCATTGATTTAAGAAATTAAAGTTAAGGGCTTTGGACTGAAATTTCTACTCCTAAAAATGGCTTCAAGCTTTTTTTGCAAGCAAGGCCATTTGTGTCCTATCTGGTTTTACCCTTTTTTGTGTTTTGAGCAAAAACTATAGAAGATAGAGAGAAGCAAAAAAGGATTATTAATCTATCAGCAATAAAAGATCAACATCCAAGAGGTTTTATAGATTATTCATTGTTGAAGATTCACATAAACCCTGTACCTTATAGTAAGCTTTTAAAGGCCCTACCACGACACGATTTTAAATAATTCTAACAAGAAAACCTAAGGCAGAATCTAGTACAAAATAACAGAAAGACCAAAGAAAGGTACCAAGAGTAATTGCAATTCCTGAAAGCTAGTTCAAAGCCAATTACAACTAAAAATATTAAGGGAAACTTTGTTAAAAAAAAAGATAAATTTTTAATAATTTTAATTTATTAACCCTTGTCCTTCAGTTTTAACACAAAAACTGCATCATTTAAGACAAAAAATGACTGATTTAAGTCTCCTTCACATAAATAAGGCAGTCTTGTAAAATGTTCTACAAAAAATCCTAATGGTTGGAACACATCTGTTATAAAACTAGCAGCCTGTTCTTCAAATGTCTTTCCTTTGATTAATAGACTTTCTATAGGTTTATGATCTGAGGAATCTGAAAGGAAACATTTCAGGTTGTTAAAAGAGACTAACTGACTAAACAAATCATATTTTCACATTTGTGTCCCTCACAAACATTCTTTTATCATAACATACAGAAGATTTCTATGATGATTTTAACATAAATTTCATAACAAGAGTGCACATGCTGAAATGTCTCGCCTTCTATACTAATCATTGATATTATGTTGATAGTCCTAAGTATAAAGCTAAGCTTTATACAACTGTCACATAAACTTAACATTAACCAAGATAACTAAACAAAGACCAATGAACCATGAAAATGAGGTCAAGGTCAGATGAACCATGCCAGGCAGACATGTTGAGCTAACAATGCTTCTATACAACATATATAGTTGACATATTACTTATAGTTTAAGAAAAATAGACAAAAACACAAAAACTTAACACTAAGCAATGAACCGTGAAAATGAGGTCACGGTCAAATAAAACCTGCCCGACTGACATAAAGATCATAAAATATTTCCATACACCAAATATAGATGACCTATGGCATATAGTATTAGACAAAAAGACCAAAACTCAAAAACTTAACTTTGACCACTGAACCATGAAAATGAGGTCAAGGTCACATGGCATCTGCCCGCTAGATAGGTACACCTTACAATCATTCCATACAACAAATATAGTAGACCTATTGCATATAGTATGAGAAAAACAGACCAAAACACAAAAATTTAAATATAACCACTGAACCATGAAAATGAGGTCAAGGTCAGATGACACCTGCCAGTTGGACATGTACACCTTACAGTCCTTCCATACACCGAATATACTAGCCCTATTGCTTGTAGTATCTGAGATATGGACTTGACCACCAAAACTTAAACTTGTTCACTGATCCATGAAATGAGGTCGAGGTCAAGTGAAAACTGTCTGACAGACATGAGAACCTTTCAAGGTACGCACATATCAAATATAGTTATCCTATTACTTATAATAAGAGAGAATTCAACATTACAAAAAATCTGAACTTTTTTTTCAAGTGGTCACTGAACCATGAAAATGAGGTCAAGGACATTGGACATGTGACTGACGGAAACTTCGTAACATGAGGCATCTATATACAAGGTATGAAGCATCCAGGTCTTCCACCTTCTAAAATATAAAGCTTTTAAGAAGTTAGCTAACACCGCCGCCGCCGCCGCCGCCGGATCACTATCCCTATGTCGAGCTTTCTGCAACAAAAGTTGCAGGCTCGACAAAAACCTGACAAGAAATGTTGGCAAAAGAGCACACAAAGGAAAATCAGTAAGATTACCTCCCTTAGAAATATTTGATCAATGCTGATTTTGTTAATTATCATGGACATTTCTGATAAAAGCATTTGAGACATATTTAAGAAGTACAACTTAACATTTTATATAAATTCCATAAAAATATGACAAGAAATGAAGCTTGAGAACACTATAACAATGTTATTTTCCATAGTATTTACATTTGTATAAGGCAAAACTCCCTTTAAACTAGAGGCTCTCAAGAGCCTGTGTCGCTCACCTTGGTGCATATTAAACAATGGACACAGATAAATTCATGACAAAATTGTATTTTGATGATCGTGATGTGTTTGTAGATCTTACTTTACTGAACATTCTTGTTGCTACAATTATCTCTATCTGTAATGAACTTGGCCCAGTAGTTACAGTGGAAAATATTTTCTATAAATTTATGAAAATTGTTAAAAGATTACTTTAAAGGGCAATAACTCCTTAAGGGGTCAACTGACAATTTTGGTCATTAGACTTATTTGTAGATCTTACTTTGCTGAACATTATTGCTATTTACAGTTTATCTCTATCTATAATAATATTCAAGATAATAACCAAAAACTGCAAAATTTCCTTAAAATTACTAATTCTGGGGCAGCAACCCAACAACAGTTTGTCTTTTTTGTCTAAAAATTTCAGGGCAGATAGATCTTGATCTGATATACAATGTATCCCTGTCAGATTTGCTCTAAATGCTTTGGTTTCAGAGTTATAAGCCAAAATCTACATTTTACCCCTATGTTCTATAATTAGCCATAGAGGCCATCTTGGTTGGTTGGCAGGGTCACGCCACACATTTTTTAAACTAGATACCCCAATGATGATTGTGGCCACGTTTGGTTAAATTTGGCCTGGTAGTTTCAGAGAAGAAGATTTTTTAAAAGAATACTAAATTTTTAGAAAAATTGTTAAAAATTGACTATAAAGGGCAATAACTCCTTAATGGGTCACTTGACAATTTTTTTTTTGTTGACTTATTTGTAGATCTAACTTTGCTGAACATTATTGCTGTTTACAGTTTATCTCTATCTATAATAATATTCAAGATAATAACCAAAAAACTGCAAAATTTCCTTAAAATTACTAATTTGGGGGCAGCAACCCAGCAACGGGTTGTCCGATTTGTCTGAAAATTTCAGGGCAGATAGATAGACCTAATAGACAATTTTACAGATTTGCTCTAAATGCTTTGGTTTCAGAGATATAAGCCAAAATCTACATTTTACCCCTATGTTCTATAATTAGCCATGGCGGCCATCTTGGTTGGTTGGCCGTGTCACCTGACACATTGTGTAAACTAGATACCACAATGATGATTGTGGCCAAGTTTGGTTAAATTTAGCCCAGTAGTTTCAGAGGAGAAGATTTTTGTAAAAGTTTACAGACGACGGACGACGGACGCCAAGTGATGAGAAAAGCTCACTTCACCTTTCAGGTCAGGTGAGCTAAAAAGGTGACCTTTGCTGGGTTTTTCTAACTTGTGTCGTGAGCAAATGTGTTAATTGTTAAACCAAATTTGGTCCTCTCTTCTATCATGAGAAAACATATTTAAAATTAAATAGACATAGAATGCAATTTTAGATTAATCAAGGAACACAATCCTAAACCTCAAAAGTGAGAAAAAAAATCATTTGACCTAAATTTTGTGATGCTAGAAATAACATTTATTAAAATTAGAAAAGCATGGGTTGATATTTGAAAGTTCTCAAAAAACAGCTTGTGAAGTCCAAAGGCCTGAACATCTGCCTATCACACCAACAGCCAGACTGCAAAACAATACCAAACAAATAAAAGTGTGAGCTTCTGCTCACTGATGATACCTACGCCCCAAATAAATTATGGAAAATAGGATGGTGTTGAGTGATGAATCTGAAAACTCACCACACAGTGTAGTTGACTTGTATAAACCCTGAAACCAATTTTCAGAACTCCTTGTACAATGTATTGTAGTGCCTTAGAAAGATGCAACCAAAATTTTCCACTTGGCTTAGCCTACCTATCATGTATAAAATGATACAAGTATTCTGTAAACAGATAATTGTTGAGTAATAAATCTGAAAACGCATCACACTGTGGATTCCAATATTTTTCGTTGGATACCAACTTTCGTGGTTTTCACGGGTACAGTTGAACCACAAATTCAAATGTTCAAAGAATTACAAATTATCTATAGGCTTTGTGTTCAGAGATTGGCTAAATCACAAAATTCACGAAGTTTTCCTCAATCCACAAAAAATTAATACCCAGAAAATAAATGAATCAACAATAGCTGATTTATATAAACCGTGAAACCAAATATCAGAAATCCTTTTGATGAAGTTCCTGAGAAAGATGTGACGAAAAATATTTTTTATGAACTGATGATCAGATGGATGGATGGACAGAGGTAAAACATCCCAACTTTTTTAAAACGGGGGTATAATAATAAAAGAACAGAGACTGATACTTATTATAGAACTTGTCTAGACACTTGCTGTCATATATAAACCTTTGTTTTCATCAAAATCTGACAATTTAGGTCCCTTTATGAAAGAACACACGATACGTCAATTTTCCCATTTAGGAAGGGCACAAAATGTTTTCTTCTTTTACTAAAATGCAATGTATAAACAATTCAACCTCAAAACTTGTTGTGATCTTGTTTAAGACCACACACAGACTAATCAATGATTTCTTAATTGGTCCATACTTTTTATAAACTTAACTAGCTGCACCAAAATTTATCTGGACTAGAAAAGCAAAGGAAAGGTGCAAAATACTCTCACGTTCTCTTAAATAAATATCCTTACTAAATTCAACATAAGGTTCAAAAGGCAGCACAACAGCCACAATAGCTCTTCCTGTTGGAGTAAGTAATCTGTGTATTGACTGAAGAATTCTCATTGGCTTATCACATCTGTCCAGCAGATTTAAACAACCAATCAGATCATAAGTTACAGCACCATTGTCCCATGTGTCAACTGGAATCACACTGTAATACAAACATTTTTTTTTACAATTTAATCAAAATTCAAGCAATATTTTTTTTAAATATGACAAAATGAGTTGCTTAATTATTCAATATTGTAACTTACATTTTCAAATTTTGCAAGTAAAATTCTACTGAAACATGAAAGCAAACACTTCTTGATTTGTTGACTTATAACGGATAACTTTTTTGTTTGCTTAACAGTTATTTAACTTGACTTGATTGAGTTATCTTCCATAGGCTACAAAATGAAGATTAAATTGCAGAAGACCTTACTTAAACCCTTTCTCTTTCAGTCTCCAAACCATTGTAGGTGACATCTCTGTAGAATCAACTACATTGTAAAATTCTGCCATTATATCTGTAACCATTCCGTCACCAGCACCTGTAATTTAGACAACAATTTACCAGTTAAATGATCTATTGATAGATATAGGAAGATGTGGTGTGAGTGCCAATGAGACAACTCTCCATCCATATAACAATTTATAAAAGTAAACCATTATAGTTCAATGTACGGCCTTCAACACGGAGCCTTGGCTCAACAACAAGCTATAAAGGGCCCCAAAATTACTAGTGTAAAACCATTCAAACGGGAAAACCAACGGTCTAATCTATATAAAAAACGTGAAAAGAGAAACACGTATAAATTACATAAACAAACGATAACTACTGTACATCAGATTCCTGACTTAGGACAGGTGCAAACATTTGCATCAGGATTAAACATTTTAATGGTAAAAAACCTTCTCCCTTTTTCTGAAAAAATAGCATTACATCACAACATAGAAAAACACATAATATAGCCATTATATCTGTAACCATTCCGTAACCAACACCTGTAATTTAGACAACAATTTAGCAGTAAAATGGTCTATGGCCATTATATCTGTAACCATTCCATCACCAGCACCTGGAATTTAGACAACAATTTACCAGTTAAATGATCTATGGCCATTATTTCTGTTACCATTCTGTCACCAGCACCTGTAATTTAGACAACAATTTACCAGTTAAATGATCTATGGCCATTATATCTGTAACCATCCCGTCACCAACACCTGTAATTTAGACAACAATTTACCAGTTAAATGATCTATGGCCATTATATCTGTAACCATTCCGTCACCAACACCTGTAATTTAGACAACAATTTACCAGTTAAATGATCTACGGCCATTATATCTGTAACCATTCTGTCACCAACACCTGTAATTTAGACAACAATTTAGCAGTAAAATGGTCTATGGCCATTATATCTGTAACCATTCCATCACCAGCACCTGGAATTTAGACAACAATTTACCAGTTAAATGATCTATGGCCATTATATCTGTAACCATCCCGTCACCAACACCTGTAATTTAGACAACAATTTACCTGTTAAATGATCTATGGCCATTATATCTGTAACCATTCCGTCACCAACACCTGTAATTTAGACAACAATTTACCAGTTAAATGATCTATGGCCATTATATCTGTAACCATCCCGTCACCAACACCTGTAATTTAGACAACAATTTACCAGTTAAATGATCTGTGGCCATTATATCTGTAACCATTCCGTCACCAGCACCTGTAATTTAGACAACAATTTTCCAGTTTAATGATCTATGGCCATTATATCTGTAACCATCCCGTCACCAACACCTGTAATTTAAACAACAATTTACCAGTTAAATGATCTATGGCCATTATATCTGTAACCATTCCGTCACCAACACCTGTAATTTAGACAACAATTTACCAGTTAAATGATCTATGGCCATTATATCTGTAACCATTCCGTCACCAGCACCTGTAATTTAGACAACAATTTTCCAGTTTAATGATCTATGGCCATTATATCTGTAACCATTCCGTCACCAGCACCTGTAATTTAGACAACAATTTTCCAGTTTAATGATCTATGGCCATTATATCTGTAACCATTCCGTCACCAGCACCTGTAATTTAGACAACAATTTTCCAGTTTAATGATCTATGGCCATTATATCTGTAACCATCCCGTCACCAACACCTGTAATTTAGACAACAATTTACCAGTTAAATGGTCTATGGCCATTATTTCTGCAACCATTCTGTCACAAGCACCTGTAATTTATAAAACAATTAACCAGTTCAATGATCTATTTTGATGCATTCTATGCAGATTTCTAGATTTTCCTGCATGATGTACTCATCAACTAAAATTTGTACATATAAATTCATGGGTAGTTTTCAAATCAAAACAGGGCAACCATAAAAAAAATCCATTAGGCCCAACTTAGGTACCTTTCTTCCAGTAAAGCCTTCAAACCTTTTTAGAGGATTAATCAAAATTACTGTTACTGGTATTCCTGTACTTTTATACAACTCTCAGCCAAATGGGTTAGAAGTGTATAGACCAAAGTTAATTAAATTGTGAAGTGCAATAACCAGCCATTTCAGGTGGCATCCAATTATTGGGAGTAAGACTGTAAGTTGATGCTTTGGTTGGCATATGTGATCAGTTTGTTTAACACAAGAAAAACCAAAGCACATAGGCGAGAAACAAATATTCCCTTTGCTTGCTCATGATTAGCGATATTTTAGATTCTCAATATATAATTTTAGATTTTAACATGTTCTACTAAAAGGAGTATGTTCGGTAAGGTCCTAAAATGGCCTACTTTTTTAGCGTAAATTTCAAATTAGGATTTATTGACCAATTTCACAATTAATTATAGCTAATGCAGTGACTAGACAGGAAATAAGCCATTTTGTTGAAAAATTTACGTTTCTGCGTTTTATTATGACGTCACAAGTTGTACTCATATTGATTTTTCACGAAAATGTCAATGAAAATGGGTAAATTTCCATAGATTATTGGACAGGAAACATAGAGTGCATACGTCGACAACAATGATCTTTTAAAATATTGTTTGTGAAGACATTTCACATGTCTCATTTGAATATTAAGTTTGTCGACGCCTGCGCTCTATGTTTCCGGGTCCTTAATTTGGTTGAAAATTGAAAATCGGCTGATTTTGTCAAATTTCACCCATATCCTTTATCTTGACCTTTTTGAAATGTAAAATCAACGTGTTAGAATTAAACTTTGACAAAAATAGTTCTGGTTAACTTTCTCACATGTCTTTAAGGCAACTTAAAAAATTTATAATCTTGTAACTATGAACTTTATAATTGGGGCCAAATATGGCCCTTACCGAACTTACTCCTTTGGTGGACATTTCCCAAATTAGTACGAACTGCGTATTGTGTTAATAAGCATAAAAATTATGTCCAGTGGCTGATCCAGCTCACAATTGTTTCTGATACATACGAATGTTTTATTGCCATTTATTAGTTTGTTTTCTTGTCTACTGATTGAGGTGACAGAAAACTAGTTGAACCCACTTCAGTGGTTCTGTTTAGTGACATCATAATTTTTTCCATCGTTTATGGAATGGTTTTGATAGAATACCACTTATATTGTAGAGATACTTGTCTATTGTTGAAGACTTAATGTTGACCTCAAGATGTCTGAGTTTTGTGTTGTTGGGTTCCTCTCACTATTGTATATATACCACATTTCCCTTTATCTAAACAAGCATAATACTTTTATTTTTCACTGCTTCATTTTTAGTTAAATGGGAATACTGTAAACCAACTTATTTTTGGGAGCGATTTATTTTTTTGTGACTTTCACGAGTAGCGCTTATATAAATCATCATAAATATGTTAAACTTGTTTCTTTCCTCATTAAACTACATCAAGGAAATTAGAAAATCACAAATATAAATAGCCGCAAATTGGATTAGAAAGCGTAAAACGTGAAATAAAGTATCTGCAAAAATAAGTTGATTTACAGTAGTCCTTTTACTTTTCTCTTACCAAGATCTAGTAACCTATTTCCTTTCCTGTCTGGTGCTACATGTAACATCTGTCTAAGCTGATCTTTGGAAAATACAAACATTGATCCTCTTTTTAATAATCTAACGAAAAAAAAAATGTATACTCTTAATTAAAAAACACCTTAGTATAAAAGCTCTTTAAAATGAAAAGCTTTTACTTTAAAAAAAAAAAAAACAAGTGTTTTAATAGGGTGGATACTCTATATACATGTAATCTATAAATTAAAATGCCTTTTCTGTAGTATTGTTGTTTGTTGGTTTTCCTTTTTAAATAGTTTTACACTACCGGTAGTCACTTTTGTGGCCTTTATAGCTTGCTCTTCGTAGTGAGGCTCTGTGAGCTATAACGGTTTACTTTTACAAATTGTGACTAGGATGGAGAGTTGTCTTATTGGCACTCATACCACATTTTCTATAACTGTATAGTGGAGTATTTTCACATGGTACTTATTTTGGCTCATTTTGGCAGGTCAGGGGAAATCTTTATGTGTGCTTCGATACTTTCTAATAGCTAAAGCGTTTGTAAAATATTTGTTTCTCCCTGTTCGACCAATTAATAATGGTTTATGTTTATCTAAACCTCCTAAATACCTTTGCATGCTATTTCAAGACTTTGTATACACAGTGCTTTATTAGAGAGCATTACCCATTAATCGAGGTGCTTGACATAAACCAACCAAGTACAGATTTACAGATGGAATGACCTAGCTGAGTAAATAACCAATCAGATTTTTCATAACATTGGTTTAGGAACTGGCTTGTTTCTTCATCCTGGTTAAACTGTAAAAACTTTGCACAAATCTCTTCTGGAACTTTGGACAGGTCAACTGTATACCACTTTGAAAGAAAAAAAATCAACTTCAATAAATCATGTTTATTTTATACTGGAGTTACTTTTTTTGATTCTGAGTTGATGTCACATCTACAAATGTAGATTCTGAATGATTCAGTTCTTGGCTTACAGTGGTTTCATTTATTTTTTTGAGGTATCAATTTTTCGTGGATTAAGGAAAACTTACATTTTCGTGGATATTTGATTTGGTGGTTTTGCAAATCTCTGCATACAAAGCCTATTAGAAATTTGTTATTCATTGAACATTTGATTTCGCAGTTCACCTGTAACCATGAAACCCATGAAAATTAGTATCAAACAAATGTTCATGTAAAGAACATTGTACCTGTATGGTCATTTGTCAATTTTTGAAAATCATAAAACAAGTACAGAGTGTGGCTATAAGTATTCATCACTTTAGATTTTTCGCTATACATTGTATATTGTATATAAAAGTACATTTTTTCAAAAAATATTTTGAGGTCATTTTTGGTTTGATTTTAACCAATAGAAGCAGAATTGTCACATGCTTATTTGTTTATTTGGTTATATTTTTTGTGGATCATTTTCATTTTTTCACAAGATAAATACAAATATTATTTTCTGTTCAGAAATTCGCTGTATATTCAACCAAATTAAATTATAAAAATTTATTGTATGTGTTCACATCAAGAGAAAACAATAACACCCGAAGACAAAACTATCACCAAATAAACAAACAAACAATTCTACTTCTTTTAAAGCCTTGTTCATAAAAATCCAACCATAAATGCCCTCAAAATATTTTTTTGAAAAATTGTTTTTATATGAAATATATATATATAAACAAAAATGCAATACTTTTGGCCAGGTACTGTACATTGTATAAACTATTTTTTAAAGTTTATCATTCAACATACATATACTTCATTTTGAAAAAGTCTTTTGAAGCTAATCAATCCTCTAGAATAATGAACATTGTATTTTAAAAACAGTTTTAATTCTGGCATTTTATTATTCTCAGATCCGGACATCCTGGCATTTAAATTTTTCAAGGGGTGATGCAGATAGGATTCCTCTAGATTTTTCATCTATTTGAAGGTGATATCTGATTATTTATATTGCTGATTATTTTTTAACCAGAGGATATAGTATGATAAAAATCAAAATGGAGATATTATATAGTGTCTTTAACAATATTAAGTGGGTAAAATTACTAGATTCAACTGGTGTCAATATATATCAATTAAATTAATTTGCATTGAAGTCTATGGAAAATCTAGAGGATTCTCATCCGCATCACCTCTCAACATTGTTTACATAACAAAAATGCTAATCATTGATTGGTCAGTTACATGTTGTGATGTCACTGCAGATCTGAGAATTTGTACATCTCCCCATAACATTTTTTTTTTACATATGGATCTAGCCATGCTAGCTATTGCTAATAAAACATACGTCATCATGGGGATTATTCTTTTGTTTTTCATCCTCTCTCATTTTATTGTAAACTGAACGTAGCAATGGACTGCGAATATGACCAATTCCGGGGATTTGATCAGCTGCTTGGCTCATCCTGATATTAACTGCTGTCAACAGTTCTATGAATACACATCCCAGATAAATGGATAAGTTCATGAAATATTATGGACATATATTACTGAATTTTTATATATGTCTTTCTCTACGTTATCGTTTTACATATTCTTTTAAAGTCTAGATCAGTAAAATTGTCTGAATCAAAACAATAACTGACTGAGCTGTGTAAAACACATCTTCCGGTTTAAACGAAATGTGTATTCTCCCTTTTTTAGAAGTTTTGCAGCGGCAAATTTCAAATGAAAACTCAGCATATGAAGATGTTGGTCCCCTCCGTATAACATTCAGTATATGCCTTCGGAAAATACAAATATTGTCAAGAATTTCAATAACGGCCGAGAAAAAGACTAATGAAGATATTATCAGATATATTATATAGTCTTTCCAGCGCTATACTTGGCAAAATTTTCAGCCTAGTTGTTATAAAGAAACATATATGTGTTACCAGTTCTTATCTAGGACATGTAGGATTGGTAATTCTGTTTTTTTCACATCACATTATTTTTTCAAGGATTTGTAGATAAATATACGGGGGAGGGGGTGTTACTGACTGGCCTTTCGATGGTATAACTGTGCAGTGGCGGATCCAGGGGGGGGGGGGGGATTCCGGGGGTTGTAACCCCCCTTTTTTTGGCCGATCAATGCATTTGAATGGGAGCATATAGTTGGAACCCCCCTTTACTCTTTGTTGGGAACCCCCCCTTTTTTTAAATGGCTGAATCCGCCACTGCTGTGCCGACAGCACATGCAAAATCCTACCCTGTTCTAACCAGAAAACATTGAAAAACATACCTTGTTCTAAACACGCTCAGTATAGCCTACCCTGTTCTAGACCGTGTGAAATAGATGGTTCTAGACTGTATCTCAAACAGTTAAATAAGCGATCCTGTACTAGACAAATACTTTGTTTAAAAAGACCCTGTTCTCAACAGCGCTGCAGGCCGGCATGAAAATGCGACCCTGTCACAGTCTTACCAGCAGGACACAAAAAAGGGACCCTGTTCTAACCAGCAGGCCATGGAAAAGGGACCCTGTTTTGCTGCACACCCATACCACTAAAAATATAGGAAGCAACCCCCGGGATAAATATACTGTTCCCAGATTGACCAGACATTTGCGCTTTTTACCTCTACTCTTCAACAATCTTCAACCTATAATTTTAATGAGTTACGTAAATAAATTCAACTTGAATGTGTCGTTAGTAACTTAGCTAGTTCACATTGCCACAGTCTTAAACACTGAAAGGAATATAAAGTTATAGCAGGAACATACATGTCAACTGTTCCCAGGTTATATAGACAAGTACAGGGGAACAAAATATATATGTTATGATTGATTTTTATCGTATAGGGCCCGTTGTTGAAACCCAATCTCTAATTTGTTTGTTTTTGCTTTTATAACAGGACAATTCTAAAAATCTGAGTTGTTCCTAAAGTAAAGCACAACACGGTTGACGCAAGAGCCTTGGAAAGGAGTCAATGGCAAAAGTCTACAGATTACCTGACAGCAATCCTATCCCAAAAATGATAGAATTTGTTCATACCTTGCCACAACATAGTATGCATGGTGATATGTTTAAAAATATAATAAAATGATAGGTCACCGAGCATTTTCTGAAGCTACAGGTTGGGACAAAATGACAAGTTTTGTATGGATTATACAGTGAAAAAGCATTAATGTGATTAGAAGATAAATTAAATGATAGACTGATTGTAAAATAAAATACGAGAAGATATTTTTTATAACATGCTTTGAGATTATCAAAAGAAAAAATAGGGTCACCGTACGTTTTTTCTTGCTAAAATATGAAATAGCAAAATTTCAACAAGATTCCTTCAACCGTGAAATGCACTGTTTCAGAGTCACCTCCCTTTAAAATGCAAATTTTAAAACATTAAAAATCAAGCAAAAAATATAGTTGAACTATTGCTTATAGTTTAAGAAAAACAGACACATAATCTTAACACTATGCAATGAACCGTGAAAATGAAATAAAAAAGATCAAATAAAACTGCGAGACTGACATGTTCATCATAGAATATGTCCATACACCAAATATAGTTGACCTATTGCTTATAGTATTAGTAAAAAAGATCAAAACTCAAAAACTTAACTTTTACCAATGAACCATGAAAATGATGTCAAGGTTGATACCTGCCAGTTGGAAAATCAAATGTACACCTTACAATTATTCCATACACCAAATACAGTAGACCTATAATTGCATATATTATAGTAGTAAAAAAAGCTAGATCAAAATACAAAAACTTAACTATAACCACTGAACCATGAAAATGAGGCCAAGGTCAGATGGCACATTCCAGTTGGAAATGTACACCCTTTACAATCCTTCCATACACCAAATATACTATAAATATGCTTTATATATCATCTGAGATATGGACTTGACCACCAAAACTTAATCTTGTTCACTGATCCATGAAATGAGATCGAGGTTGAAAACTGTGTGGCGGGCATGAGGACCTTGCAAGGTATATAAACACATACCAAATATAGTTTTCCTACTACTCATAATAAGAGAGAAATCAACATTAAAAAAACTTTTTTTCAAGTAGTCACTGAACCATGAAAATGAGGTCAAGGCAAATGGACATGTGACAGACAGAAAGTTCGTAACTTAAGGCATCCATATACAAAGTATGAAGCATCCAAGTTTTCCACTTTCTAAAATATCAAGCGTTTAAGAACTTTTAAAAGTGATCTAACAACGCCGCCGCCGGAGCACTGTCCCTATGCCGAGCTTTCTGCGACAAAAGGCGCAGGCTCGATAAATATACTAATAGTTATAAGTTAACATCTTAACAATTTGTTCTTTTAAAGGAAAATTCACATTAGTTATGTGCGTTCCTGCATCAAATTTTGCTAACTTGATTGGAAATCTTGACCTTAGTATCTCTGTTATTTACAACCCAAGACGGAGAAAGACACCAATACTACTTCGTGTACGTTAGATGACACTAGTATCGTGCGACATTTCAATACAATGATCAATATAATACTTCCATGGTGAGAAAAATAGAAAAACACGCGAGTAAGAGAGCACGGAAACCGCCATAACCGAAAAAGAGATTGAAGTATGTCTGATAAAAGTTTTTTTTTTTTTAGAATTCCTAGATAAACCAGTCGCATCTTATCATTACAACATACATCCTCTCCTTTAGCCCCTTGCATCAGTTGCTTTCTAAGACAAACTGTTGTATATACGTAATGCTTTGTAGACAAACTCATGTTAAAACTTCCTTTTTTGTTGATTTTTTATATCACATGTAAGCATCTGGGTACCTTATTTAAAGAGTGCTATTCTAATATTTATCGAATGTGTATTCTTTTTTATTTCAGCACAATCAACTTTCTTACATTATATATTATATCCAGACTGTATACAGTGATTGATTAAAAATCAGATCTTAGTTGCCCACACGAGGATTAAAGATTGAAACAGAACTATTGCAATTGTATTACGCCACATCTTTATCAAATTTTGTATATTTAGGAAGACACACAGTACAATACAGAATTACCTATTAATGATCAATTAAGGTTGAAAAATGGTTCGTTGTGCAAGTAGAGATCAGGAACCGTCAATTATGGCTTAAATCGCAATACCAATGCAACATTTTAAAATTGAATTTGATATAGATAATTTTTGTATGCAAGACTATCTATAATTACGATTTGATTTGGCCCCATCAATCGAAGGCTTAATTTCACATCACTATACATTAAGAAAAGCTATGATTGTCATCCCCGGGGAAGCGATGGTAATTAATCAGATGACAAAGGTTCCCGTAATTACGGATCTTTCATTTACGAATGATCTGTTTTGCTTTTGAATAATCCCTTCATTTCCATCATTTTATGACTTTTGTTTCAAGCTTTGCATAACGACATCCCCTGGCCATCTAAAACTCGGCCAATGTTTTTTAGGGAGGGCGTAAATTACATCATTTTTCATTAAAAACAATAGTTTACTTCGTTAGTCTACCTTGTTGGACTCTGATTGCGAATTAACAGGGAGCATTTCATTTATGTTGTTCTGGAATTCCACAGAAAATGCAACATTAATGTAGGAGAAATGAGACAATTAACGAAAATAAATTTATCTATTTCATTCGATTTTTACCAATTAGGCGAACCACTGAAGCTATTATCATATGGTATTCACCACAAAAATTCACAATTATTAAGATAGATTGAGTTGAAATTCCAAATTACGCCGATAATGCGTTGTATAAAATTCCCCAATTAAGTCTTATTTTGAAAATATGATATAATTAAACAGTCTAAGAAAACGCTATCCCTAAATCAAATATGGTCTGATTCATGTGATTATTATTCATTTAAGAAATCCATTTGTAAATTGTTGTGTATTTGTCTTTCCATCAACAATAACAACTAAACACGGCACTAGTAATTGTGATTTTGCTACGTGGTCATCTTAGAATGCTTTTTAAAATTGTTATTCATAATGTGAAAAATAAATTTCCGTTATTTTCATATCTAATACATTAACATAACAGAACAAAAGAGATTGCAGTTAAGAAGAAATAGTGCCATAATGATAGTGATACTGCTTTCCTAATTTTAATTTCCTTGCTCAAATCATTGGTCATCCCTTTGATAGCTGGACTGTATATGTACGTGTCTTTTACTTTTAGTTTATATATGTGGTCTAGAAGTGCAAAGGGGAAGTATGTGGGCAAGTATAACTTGTTTAGACCACAACACAATGTGCCTGTACCAAAGAAGACTATTTGGGCCATGTGTTCGCTGTCGCCGTGTTGTTTTTGTTTGTAGTCGTTTGTTGAATCGCTCGAGCATCACTGAGTTATGTTAACTGTATATCATTTCCCTCACATGCAGAATACAAGAGATTGCAGCTAAGTAGAAATAGTGTATTTCGGATACTGCTTCCCAAATTGTAATTTCCTTACTCAAATTAGTGGCCATCCTACAATCGACAAAGTGCGCAGTGGCGGATCCAGGGGGGGGGGGGGTTCCGGGGGTGCGCACCCCCTTTATTTTTGCCGATCAATGCATTTGTATCGGGACATATGTTTTGCACCCCCCTGCACCCCCCTTTGCCCTGGGTTAGCACCCCCCCTTTCGAAAATTCCTGCATCCGCCCCTGGTGCGTGTACATAGAGTCTAACAAAAAAAAGTAAAATCACAAAAATACTGAACTTAGAGGAAAATCAATTCGGAAGTCCATAATCACATGGCAAAATCAAATAACACAACGCATCAAAAACGAATGGACAAGAACTGTCATATTCCTGACTTGGTACAGGCATTTTCAAATGTAGAAATGGTGGCTTAAGCCTGGTTTACACCAAATAGCCCAAATTCATGTCACAACTTAATGTAGAATACTTTTACAAGAAAATGCAACAATTCATAACAGAACTTTAGTATATTATTTTAAAACGCGAACACATTCTATTTTTTTTTTCAATTATCCAATATATTTGGCAGATATATACTGGTAGAAAATTTAAAAAGAATGTCACTCTTTTTCCTCCCGTTCTCCTGAATTCACCTCGATTTTGTACAAAATAATTTTCTAGCAGAATATTATAATATATTAAAAGTGGCTGCGAAAACCAGAATCATTATATTGAGACCGTTA
Source organism: Mytilus edulis (assembly GCF_963676685.1). Lineage (NCBI taxonomy): Eukaryota > Metazoa > Mollusca > Bivalvia > Mytilida > Mytilidae > Mytilus > Mytilus edulis. Next base: position 52,997,726 of record NC_092348.1, on the reverse strand, counting down.
AACTTGATTTAACCCGAAGAATTCCTTTTGTTATTGTTTTGCATAATATTTAGTAAGAAATTCTTAAACTTTGTAGTTCAAATCAATTGAAAGCATAGTGAAGACGGACAGGGAATACAATTTAATAATTGATTCTAATTGTTGCAGTTCCTCCTGTGGTAATGATGATTTTCGTATACAAAAAGTCTTATAAATACCGAGCTCCTTAGTAAATTTCAACCCCTGAAAAGTAAAATCACAAAAATACTGAAAACCAAGGAAAATTCAAAACGGAATTTTCCGAATCAAATGGAAAAATCAAAAGCTCAAAAACATCAAATGAATGGATAACAATAGTCATATTCCTGACTTGGTACAGGATTTCTTTTTGTAGAAATAGTGGGTTAAACCTGGTTTTATAGCTAGCTTAACCTCTCACTTTTATGACAGTCGCATCGAATTCTATTATATTGACAACGATGTGTGAACAAAACAATCAGACACAATAAGTAAAAATGTCAAAAATAGGGGTACATCAGTAAAAATTATGTTATAATTTTAATCACTATAAAAACAAACAAATACGTAACAAAGAAGCACTAAAAAGTATATAGACAAAGCACATCAGCAAAAATGAGAGTCAAGCAAACAAGATTTATCTATCATAGAACACTAACACAATGACGGGATGTATAAGTAGAGGGGCATGTCATATGTATCAAAGAAATAAAAAAAAAGGCATAAAGACAAATCAAATAAGCAAAATTGAAAGACATTGAAACAGAAATTATCATAGAACAATAACACAATGGCGGGATAAATAAATACAGAGTCACGTCTGATATGACAAAAGCAGACTAAACAGTAAAAGTAATATCAGAAGTCTAGTAATGGACTTCTCGTAATATCCATAAAGACAAATAAAAGAATAATATAACCCGTTATTAAGACGATAAACAACGCCAGTACCCAGAATCTATACTTTAAGCCTATCGTGTACTATTTGTGAAGTTGATACGGAATATTTATCAACAAGGTCTTGGTACCTTCCGTTGAACTTTTTTAGGAACAAAAACGAGACGTTTTTTGACATACCCCTGTTCTGGATGGAAGGTTCATCATCTACTCAGATACTGGTGATGTTTTACAAAGTCTAAGTAGAAGCTGCAAGCTCTTGAATACATAAAAAGTTGGGAAATGTATATAAATAAAGGCAACAGTAGGATACCGCTGTTCAAAACTCAAACTAAAACTGAGGGAAACGCATTAAATATAAGAGGAGAACAACAAAACAACATTAAAATGTAACACACACAGAAACGGACTAAGCATTAGACAAAATCCGATGAGAATAACAAATATAACATCAAAACCAAATACATAAATTTGGGATAGAAAAGTACCGTGACACGTCTTATAGTAATGTGAATTCACACTCAAACACAAGAGAAAACAAACGTCACAACGGAAACACAACGTTAAAATGTTACACACACAGAAACGAACTATAATATAACAATGGCCATATTCCTGACTTGGTACAGGACATTTTTAAAGAAAAATATTGTGGGTTGAACCTGGTTTTGTAGCATGACAAACCTCGCCCTTTAATGGCAATGTTAAATATAACATTAAAATGACAACATAATATTACAGGACTACAATACAAATAAATAGAAGAACATGTTAGACAAAGACAATCTAATTAAAATATAGATGGATTTTTTTTCTGGACAAACTTTTTTTCGTTTGGCGAAAAACAATCTATTTTTTTGGCGACAGGTCGACAACAATTTTTTTCTTGTCAGTAATTCACTCTTTAACATTGGAATACATGCTAGTCGTTAGAGTTCTCTAAAGACCATGGTTAAATGAGTATTGTCAGTGGCTCTGGCGTCGGGTATGGCACAATTTTCAATATCATAATGGTTATGTCGCGTGGCTCTTAATGAAGACTATGTGATCTACTGTATCAGAATACTTGAAAATAAACTCATCACTGATACCAGGTTTGAAATTTTATATTTGCACCAAACGCGCGTTTCTTCTACAAGAGATTCATCAGTTATGATCGAATCAAATGTTAAAAAGGTCAAATAAAGTACAAAGTTTAAAAGCAATGTGGACCAAACATTCCTTAAAGTTTGCCAAATACAGCTAAGGTAATCTATTCCTGACGTAGAACCCGGATTTGTTTTTTCTCTTTGATTTATGAATTTCGAACAGCGGTATACTACTGTTGTCTTTATGTAGAAAAGCCTTAAGTATTTCAAAAATTCAGAGTTGAAAGTTACACTTATGTTAGTTCGATCAGAATGCTTATCTTTACAATCTCGATCAGTGGACTAGCATAAAGTACACTAAAGATCATATTACATGTAGTACAATACAATTAGTAGGGAAATCAGGCAAGGCAAAACAGCTCCATTATTTAAAGGGTAATCTTAAATTCACATGCTCAATGTTTTAGGCATATATTTGATGGTAAGCGATTTTTTGGCAATGTTAATTTTATATATATATTTGCCTTGGTTTCATTATATGAAGATGTAGTTAACAAGTTCGCCAAGTTGCATAAGCTGAATAATCATTAATATATATAACTAATGTTATGCTTCTGAAAACATACAACTAATGTTACAGAAATAAATAAAAAAAAAAGTAATTACTATATGAGTGATGTGATGTCATAACTATCAGATAGATAAGTCGCTTGTTTGATTAAACCTTTGACAAATTTCTTGTTTTCCTTAATTACAGAAGACCATCTCTTTCCTCTGACATCGGCATAATATGTTCACAGATTAATACCCCAGATGATTTGTTTTTCAGAAATTTACATCTATCTTAGAGGAAATTTGATTAGAAATGACGCTTGTTTGGGGCAACGGTTAATTTTGCTGTGATTGTATGAGGCATAAAGTGCTTGATTAAACTTTGGCAATCTTAATGAAAGCTGGGTGCAGAATTTTTGTCATAAAATCGATGAAATATCTTAGTTTTCGATACAACCCTTTATGATTGTACTCTCGATTGGTTTTAGTTTGATGAAGATTTTCTCTAAGCATTCATCTTTAAAGATTTTTCTTTTAATTAAATAGAAATACATTTGTTCATTAATGGTGCGACACGGATCTTCCAAATAACCAAATCGTTCGTTTTATTCATTTGTATTAGCTTTGATTTGAGTGTTAACGAACGGAGATTCACATTTAGAAGAGGTTTTGGTCTTAAGAGAGTTAACTTAATTTCGACCATGTCAAAGAATTAACAAGAATTTCGTTTTCCTTCTTCGAAAAATTTACAGTGTTATCATTCCTGAAAACTGATTGGAGAGTCCAGACAGAGTTATATTGAACAGATAATCGCGTTATTCCCTCAAATGTAAAAATTAATAAGAAAAAATACGCGTTTTATCCTTAATGAAGCCTGTACTAATTGTATTAGACGTCGTTAACGCATGGAATTTATTGTGACATTTTATACCAAGGATTTTAAATATTAAGTTTACAGTAAAAAAATCTTTAAAATAGACTGATTAATACCCGTCTTTTCTCATCAATTTTCTCTTATTAGAAGAATATAAAGCGCAATTCAAAATACGTATACTATAAAATTGCTCAACGCAAGATGTAAATATCATTCTTCAGACAATAGTGGGCTGTTGACTTTATAATGATAGATAAAGTTACAAAAAAACGGCAATATATATTAAATAATTCCAACCTTATATACATCACAACTGGTCAATTAAAAGCACTTTCAAGTAAATTTTCTTGATAATGACATTCAATCTCTTACAATATTTGATTGCAAAGGTTAAGTATTAAAAGTGTGAGCTTACTTCTTGTCCAAGCGCACAGACAAAGCGTGCCATTTACTTCATTTTTGATATCATAGTTATGTATAGTCTTGGAACAACATTATATGGTCCATTCAAATGATTTTAGTCATGGACGGACTGAAAAAGGTAGAACATAAGTATGTTTCACCAGCTCAGTAGTCAGCACTTTTTTGTGCTGACATGAATTATCATTGATAAGGTTATATTTATGAACCAACTGTTTACAAAATTTAGAATTTTTGAAATATTAAGGCTTTTCTACCTCAGGCATAGATTAATTTAGCAGTTTTTGGCAAAACTTTTAAGAATTTTGGACGTCAATGCTTTTCAACTTTGTACTTAATTTGACTTTTTTTTTACTTTTTTGGATTCGAGCGTCACTGATGATTTTTATGTAGACGAAACGCGCGTCTGGTGTATATACAAAATTTAGTCCTGGTATCTATGATGAGTCTTTTTTCCAGTACAAGTATTAATTTATACTAAACTTACTATATATAAACTGGCATTTCAACGATGACATGAACAAGAATGAACCCGCGCTTGTAAAATGACGCAAACTACGATTTAGACAAAAAAAAAATACAATTGGTTTCAAGTGAGTTTATTTGTTAGATGACCCAAAGTGTGTTCTTTGCAGTAAGCCAGCAAATTTGGAGCTTTCATATCTTTTTGAAACACAAAATGTATTTAACTTTTGTCTATGTAGTGGATACCGGCCGCCTTTAAACTTTTCCAACAGGACAGGTAAGTCTGTACTCAGAGTAGTTTTGGAGGTGGAAATACGGCCATTTTTGTCCATTTGTTACGATGAATCTTAAGTGTTTTGTATATGAATTATATGAGATGTTGGTAATACGTCAATGAAACAGTAACCAAACCACACAAACTATAAAAAGAATCTAGATGTGAAAATATATAAACCAAAGACAAAAACGCCGTAGCGTAATGGAGGCAAATGATGCAAATGCGTCACTTTTGAAACGACGACAAAACTTTAGAAGTGTCTTTTTTTTTAATTATGTATTTTGCATTATCAATATGGGAGTTTCGAGTTTCAAATTATCTACCGGCACACTATATACAGCGTGTCGTCCACTCTGCAGCAGCGATTGCAGCTTTTACAATAGCGGTGACGGTAACAAAATAAGTATTCCGAATACGAATCAAAATAAAAAAAATTGAAACAAATCTTAATGTCGTTACAAAACTGGTTCTTTAAAGAGAAAAAAAAAGATGAAAAGTAACATATGAGTACAAACACCCCCTATAAGTATGCTGGATTATTACTTCGGGCTTGGTTTATTTTTGAATCGATAACGCTAAAGTTACCTCAACTCACTGAACAACAAATGCTAATCGATAAAATATATATCCTAATTGATGCTTATAACATGTTTTCGTCTTTTAGAAGCTTATAACTTGCTGTTAGACATAAATATAGAACGTGTGTTGAAGCTTTTCGATCGTACAGGTCACAGGAGAATGGAAAGTTTCGGTTGATCAACAGAGATCTTTAATATTGAAACTTGTTTTGTTTCTTACTAGGCTAGCTAATAAAAAAAAATGTTTTCTGTTATATTTTTTTTTTTTTTTTTTTTTATTATAAATAGTAATGCTGAAATAAGCTTCTCCCGTTTCAGGCACCGGAACCTCTCTTAAAAAAAGGCTCAAAAATTGTTCGCCTCGCTCCGCTCGCCGATTTGCCTCACTATAAATGGAGATGTGCTACGGCCTTGTATACAATATATTTACTCTAAAAAGTTCAGAACAGAAATACATAACTTATTGCAAATATCCTACCACACCTCAATATAATGTAAACGTTGTCTGCATCGATGGTCGGGTTGTTGTCGCTTTGACACATTCCCCATTTCATTTCTCACTTTTTTCACATCAAAACTAATTAGAATACATCCAATCACAATCGAAAAGAAGTGTCATCTCAACCCGGTAAACCTAGTAGAAAATAACAAGTCGTTATCGCGATATCCAGATATCGTAATAGGAACCAAAACTTGGATTGACTCCTCCATAAAGGATTCACAGATTTTTCCATCAGGCTTCAAGATATACCGAAAAGACGGACAGCTAAGTGGAGGAGGTGTACGTACAGATACACACATCAGTTCACTTGTTCCAGAGCTCGACACAGATTGTGAAATTATATCATGTAAATTGGAACTGGTTTGCCAGAAAAAACATGTATATACGTATCATCATTTTACAATCCAAAGACACAACATGAATCATAATATTTGGAATACAAAAGAAGCATCGATCAAACAGCAAGTATAAAGAACTGCTTCATAGTTTCATGTTGCGATTTCAACCTTCTTGGATGGGACTTGAAAGCAAAATGCCTAAAAGACAACACACAACATGTTGGAATACATCAAAGATTCGGAGATATTCTGGATGATAATGTTCTTTCACAGATGGTTGAAGAACCAACAAGGCAGACAATAACAATATATTTTATTTGGAAACACTCAGACACATATTTACATGTGCAACAAGAGGCAAAATACATAGTCATTATTATGGTTACTACAACAAAAATATATATGTTAACATATAATCAATATTTTAACTAATTTCTTAATAAACAATGATAAATTTTTAAGAACTCTGATATTGCAAAATGAAAGCAGTCCCTTCATTTGTCATTCCTAGAGATGACACACACACCTGCCTTTCTAATAACAAACCATCCAAATAGTTTTACGAGGATGAAAATACAACCAGGGGTATCTGATCATGACATCGTCTTTGTCGAAATAAGTGCCACTCCTTCTAGAAAAAAGCAAGCGGCACAGAAAAAAGAAAGATTCCTCTATACAGCAGAGCAATTGAGATAAGGTGAGGGAAGATATAAATAATATTAAAAATGAAATTGTAAAAATGACAACCAGTATAAGTAACATCAACGACATATGGATAGTATTTAAAACAAATTTAGAGAAAAGCGTCAATTTGAATATTCATAACATCCTACATCCTATGCAGCACGAGTTCCGCAAAAATTATCATGTGAAACTCAACTCATCGAGTTCACAGATGATGAAACACAAAACTTAATTGAAGGAAAGAACACTGATTGCTTAATTATGGACTTCTCCAAGCTTTTGACAAAGTAAGCCATTCATTTCTGATCCATAAACGAAGGCAATACAGGATTGAATGTTAAACCAACAGATGGATTCTAAGTGTCCTAAATGGAAGAAAACAGTCACATGTGGTTGTATAGCTTGTTTGGCGGGTTATTTTTGTAGGGCCCGCAATTGTGTATACTCTATGTCATGTATGTGTATAAATTATTTGTTAAATGAACTTGTACAATAATTTTCTGCCAAAATAAAAGTTTTATTTATCTTGTTTTATATTCTGAGCCAAAGATAATTGAAGGAGTAAGCTCTGGCCTCATTGATGTTGAATCAGGTGTACCACAGGGTTAAGTCCTAGATCTTACTCTTTTCCTCTACTACATTAATGATATGCCAGAGGGAGTTTAATCTAGAACAAGATTGTTTTCCGACGACACTATCATTTACCTCAAAATAACAACAGATGCAGATACCACAAACTGCAAGAGGACTTGAATAAATTATCAGACAGGGAACAACGATGGCTCATGAAATTCAACACAGACAAATGCAATGTGATAACCATCAGCAAGAAAAGAAATCCCATCACCAAAGATTACATCCTACACGGCTATTTACTTGAGAGAGTATCATCTGCAAAATATCTTGGAGTTACCATCAGCTAAGACTTAAATTGGAGTACCCATGTATATAGCATGTCAAAAAGCAAGTGAATATATTGGGTTCCTAAAAAGGAATTTAAACATCAACAACAAACAACTGAAAGAAAATGCATACATGTCATTAGTAAGACCAACACTAACATACGCAAGCGCAGTTTGGGACCCCCATCAACAAAACAAGAAGAGAACAGACACAGGACAATGTCATTCTACCCAAAATTCATACGGGAGTGGAATGCCTTACCACTTCCATTATCACCGACTAATAAAATACTTAGTAGACCAAAACGTTGTTTTTAAAGAGCACATGTATATAGGATTTTAACTCTCACAAAACTGTACATATTTAATATTTTCTTTGGACTTCATGCGCAACACACATTGGCAGAATACTAGTAATCAGACAGTTGATTGCGGCCGCTTAATTGGAAGAAGAAAATTGAACGTGAACTACTTTACATAATGTGAACACAGTTTCACTACTCATCATTATGACTCTGTCATAAAAACTGAATAGATGAAACATTGCATCATCATTGAACAGATCGTGAAAGAACCTATAAATCAACCACTGTTCTATATGACAAGAGCAGAACCAGTGAATAATATAACTACTAAACAAACTGATGATATCACACCACAGCAGAACACACTATAAACATTAAACTGCTGCTACTAAGTTGATTGTGAAAAGAGACAGATTATAACACAACTAAATAGGCAATGAATATTCCATCACAATAAAAAACATAAAAGACGATGAAAGCAATTACAGAACAAACATAACTACCGATTGTGAACCGAACAATGCTCCTCAAACTGTGATCAGAAATAATGTCTAACTGAACAGATCATTGCTGGAACGATCATAAACAAACATAAAAACTTACTTAATAGAATGTAAAATTTTAACAGTAATAAAATTAAATAAAATAAAAATACACTGTGAACAACGAAACATTACTGGTTAGCATTAGAAAAGAAACAAAACAATGATGAATGGACGTTGAATGGTACATCCCTGAGAAGAATACAACCTGTTATAATACCCTACTGAAAAAAATGTGAACATATTATTACTAGGTGGTAAACTGTGAACTGTAATGGTAAAACCTTATTGAACAGAATGTGGACATACCCTTAATCGAAAGAAGACTGTGAACTGTAATGATAAAACCTTACTGAACAAAATGTGGACATACCCTTACTCGATAGAAGACTGTGAACTGTAATGATAAAACCTTATTGAACAAATTGTGGACATACCCTTACTCAGAAGAAGACTGTGAACTGTAATGATAAAACCTTACTGAACAAAATGTGGACATACCCTAACTCGGTAGAAGACTGTGAACTGTAATGATAAGACCTAATTGAACAAAATGTGGACATACCCTTATTCGGTAAAAGACTGACAACTGTAATGATAAAACCTAATTGAACAAAATGTGGACATACCCTTATTCGGTAAGAGACTGACAAATGTAATGATAAAACCCTTATTGAAGAGAATGTGAACATCCTACTCGATAGAAGACTGTAAACTGTAATGATAAAACCTTATTTTTATTGAAGAGAATGTTAACATACCCTTACTCAGAAGAAGACTGAGAACTTTTATGATAAAACCTAATTGAACAAAATGTGTGACATACCCTTACTCAGAAGAAGACTGAGAACTTTTATGATAAAACCTTATTGAACAAAATGTGGACATACCCTTACTCAGAAGAAGACTGAGAACTGTAATGATAAAACCTTATTGAACAAAATGTGGACATACCCTTACTCGGTAGAAGACTGTGAACTGTAAAGATAAGACCTAATTGAACAAAATGTGGACATACCCTTATTTGGTAAAAGACTGACAACTGTAATGATAAAACCTAATTGAACAAAATGTGGACATACCCTTATTCGGTAAGAGACTGACAAATGTAATGATAAAACCCTTATTGAAGAGAATGTGAACATCCTACTCGATAGAAGACTGTAAACTGTAATGATAAAACCTTATTTTTATTGAAGAGAATGTTAACATACCCTTACTCAGAAGAAGACTGAGAACTTTTATGATAAAACCTAATTGAACAAAATGTGGACATACCCTTATTCGATAAAAGACTGACAAGACTGACAACTGTAATGAAAACATTATTGAACAAATTGTCGACATATCTTTACTCGGAAGATGACTGACAACTGTAATGATAAAACCTTTTTGAACAGAATGTGGACATATCCTTACTCGGTAGAAGACTGTGAACTGTAAAGATAAAACCTTTATTGAACGGAATGGGGAAATACCCTTACTCAGTAGAAGACTGAGAACTGTAATGATAAAACCTTATTGAACAGAATGTGAACATACCCTTACTCAGAAGAAAACTGTAAACTGTAATGATAAAACCTTATTGAACAAAATGTGAACATACCCTTACTCGGAAGAAGAGTGTGAACTGTAATGATAAAACTTGAATGAACAGAATGTGAACATACTCTTACTCGGTAGAAGACTGTGAATTGTAATGATATAACCTTATTGAACAAAATGTGGACATACCCTTACTCAGAAGAAGACTGAGAACTGTAATGATAAAACCTTATTGAACAAAATGTGAACATACCCTTACTCGGTAGAAGACTGTGAACTGTAAAGATAAGACCTAATTGAACAAAATGTGGACATACCCTTATTCGGTAAAAGACTGACAACTGTAATGATAAAACCTAATTGAACAAAATGTGGACATACCCTTATTCGGTAAGAGACTGACAAATGTAATGATAAAACCCTTATTGAAGAGAATGTGAACATCCTACTCGATAGAAGACTGTAAACTGTAATGATAAAACCTTATTTTTATTGAAGAGAATGTTAACATACCCTTACTCAGAAGAAGACTGAGAACTTTTATGATAAAACCTAATTGAACAAAATGTGGACATACCCTTATTCGATAAAAGACTGACAAGACTGACAACTGTAATGAAAACATTATTGAACAAATTGTCGACATATCTTTACTCGGAAGATGACTGACAACTGTAATGATAAAACCTTTTTGAACAGAATGTGGACATATCCTTACTCGGTAGAAGACTGTGAACTGTAAAGATAAAACCTTTATTGAACGGAATGGGGAAATACCCTTACTCAGTAGAAGACTGAGAACTGTAATGATAAAACCTTATTGAACAGAATGTGAACATACCCTTACTCAGAAGAAAACTGTAAACTGTAATGATAAAACCTTATTGAACAAAATGTGAACATACCCTTACTCGGAAGAAGAGTGTGAACTGTAATGATAAAACTTGAATGAACAGAATGTGAACATACTCTTACTCGGTAGAAGACTGTGAATTGTAATGATAAAACCTTTTTGAACAAAATGTGAACATACCCTTACTCGGTGGATGACTGTGAACTGTAATGATAAAACCTTACTGAACAAAATGTGGACATACCCTTACTCGGTAGAAGACTGTGAATTGTAATGATAAAACCTTATTGAACAAAATGTGGACATACCCTTACTCAGAAGAAGACTGAGAACTGTAATGATAAAACCTTATTGAACAAAATGTGAACATACCCTTACTCGGTAGAAGACTGTGAACTGTAAAGATAAGACCTAATTGAACAAAATGTGGACATACCCTTATTCGGTAAAAGACTGACAACTGTAATGATAAAACCTAATTGAACAAAATGTGGACATACCCTTATTCGGTAAGAGACTGACAAATGTAATGATAAAACCCTTATTGAAGAGAATGTGAACATCCTACTCGATAGAAGACTGTAAACTGTAATGATAAAACCTTATTTTTATTGAAGAGAATGTTAACATACCCTTACTCAGAAGAAGACTGAGAACTTTTATGATAAAACCTAATTGAACAAAATGTGGACATACCCTTATTCGATAAAAGACTGACAAGACTGACAACTGTAATGAAAACATTATTGAACAAATTGTCGACATATCTTTACTCGGAAGATGACTGACAACTGTAATGATAAAACCTTTTTGAACAGAATGTGGACATATCCTTACTCGGTAGAAGACTGTGAACTGTAATGATAAAACCTTTATTGAACGGAATGTGGAAATACCCTTACTCAGTAGAAGACTGAGAACTGTAATGATAAAACCTTATTGAACAGAATGTGAACATACCCTTACTCAGTAGAAAACTGTAAACTGTAATGATAAAACCTTATTGAACAAAATGTGAACATACCCTTACTCGGAAGAAGACTGTGAACTGTAATGATAAAACTTGAATGAACAGAATGTGAACATACTCTTACTCGGTAGAAGACTGTGAATTGTAATGATAAAACCTTTTTGAACAAAATGTGAACATACCCTTACTCGGTGGATGACTGTGAACTGAAATGATAAAACCTAAATGAACAAAATGTGGACATATTCTTACTCGCTAGAAGAATGAGAACTGTAATGATAAAACCTTATTGAACGGGATGAGGACATACCCTAACTCGGTGGAGACTGTAAACTGTAATGATAAAACCGTATTGAACAAAATGTGAACATACCCTTACTCGGTAGAAGACAGTGAACTGTAATGATACAACCTTATTAAACAGAATGTGAACATACCCTAACTCGGAAGAAAACTGAGAACTGTAATGATATAACCTTTTTGAACGGGATGATGACATGCCCTTACTAGGTCGAAGACTGCAAACTGTAATGAAAAACCTTACTGCTCAGAATGTGGACATACACTTACTGGGTAAAAGATTGTGAACTGTAATGATAAAACCTTATTGATCAAATACGAAAATAAGTTCACAAGGAAGACTGAACTGTATAATTAAATCTTGTTGATCATAATGTGAGCAGAACATCACCGGATTGGACTTTGACCAGTAAAAAAACCTTGCTGTCTTACTAAACAGAATGTGAATAGAACATCACTGGGTAGACTGTGAACTGTTATAAAACCTTAATGTACAGATCGTGATCAGAACAACCCTGGTAGACTATGAACTGTTATAAAACCTTACTGTATAGATCATGAACAGTACAACACTGGGTAGACTACGAAGTGTTATAAAACCTTAATGTACAGAACGTGAGCAAAACATCACTGGGTAGACTATGAAGTGTTATAAAACTTACTGTACAGATTGTGAACATCACTGGGTAGACTGTAAAGTGTTATAAACCTTACTGTATAGAACGTGAACAGATCATCACTGGGTAGACTGTGGAGTGTTATAAAACCTTAATGTATAGATCGTGAACATCACTGGGTAGACTGTGAAGTGTTATAAAACCTTAATGTACAGAACGTGAACATCACTGGGTAGATTAGAAGTGTGATAAAACCTTTATATACAGAATGTGAACAGAAAATCACTGGGTAGACTGTGGAGTGTTATAAAACCTTAAGGTACAGATCGTTAACATCACTGGGTAGACTGTGAAGTGTCATAAAACCTTAATGTACATAACGTGAACAGATAATCACTGGGTAGACTGTGAAGTGTTATGAAACCTTAATGTACAGATCGTGAACATCACTGGGTAGACTGTGAAGTGTTATAAAACCTTAATGTACAGGCGTCAACAGAGCATCACTGGGTAGACTGTGAAGTGTCATAAAACCTTAATGTACAGAACGTGAACAGATAATCACTGGGTAGACTGTGAAGTGTTATGAAACCTTAATTTACAGATCTTGAACATCACTTGGTAGACAATGAAGTGTTATAAAACCTAAATATACAGAACGTGAACAGATTATCACTGGGTAGAATGTGAAGTGTCATAAAACCTTAATGTAAAGAACGTGAACAGATAATCACTGGGTAGACTGTGAAGTGTTATAAAACCTTACTGAACAGATCATGAGCATCACTGGGTTGACTGTGAAGTGCTATAAAACCTTAAGGTACAGAACGTGAACAGATAATCACTGGGTAGACTGTGAAGTGTTATAAAACCTTACTGAACAGATCATGAACATCACTGGGTAGACTGTGAAGTGTTATAAAACCTTAATATACAGATCGTGAACATCACTGGGTAGACTATGAAGTGTTATGAAACCTTAATATACAGATAGTGAACATCACTGGGTAGACTGTGAAGTGTTATTAACCTTACTGTACAGAACGTGAACAGATAATCACTGGGTAGACTGTGAAGTGTTATAAAACCTTACTGAACAGATCATGAACATCACTGGGTAGACTGTGAAGTGTTATAAAACCTTAATATACAGATCGTGAACATCACTGGGTAGACTATGAAGTGTTATGAAACCTTAATATGCAGATAGTGAACATCACTGGGTAGACTATGAAGTGTTTTAACCTTACTGTACAGAACGTGAACAAACCACCACTTGGAAGACTGTGAACTGTTATAAAACCTTACTGTACAAATCGTGAACATCACTTGGGTAGACTATGAAGTGTTATAGAACCTTACTATACAGAATATGAACAAAACATAACTGGGTAGATTGTGAGTTGATACAAAACATAAATGTATAGAAAATGGTAAACAGAACATCATTTGGTAGACTGTGAACTAATACAAAACTTTAATGTACTGAACCATTAGAGACTTAAATAAGATAAAACTTTAGCAACCAAAATGTTAACAGAACAATACCAGGTTATCTGTCAAATGTTATTAAACTACGTAGTATTCCGATCAGGATATGAACACACCATTATTTGGTTTTTCACCAATTCATCCTATTTGTCCTAAAAACACTATCTCAGTGCTATTATATTGCATCTGTTGAAATAAACATTTTATTGACCATGTTAACAATTGAATTTAACTGTTTCATAACAAGGTCAGACTATTACAATTAGTAAGGATGATTTTTTTCATGTCACTTGGAGGGTTTGAAAATGTTCTGAATTGGTCAGATTCTACGTAGTGATGTCATAGTGTAGCAAACCAGAAAAATATTTGTAATGGTTCTATGGAACCCAGTGTCTCGCCTAATTTTGCTTTTAGTCATGGGCTCAACAAAAAATGGGAAATAATTATTAAATATTTTCCTCAAGATACTATCTTTTGCTTGTAAGAAGCTATAATCCAAGTTTGGTTGAAATCCAGGATGGCTTATGAATCTGATAAATGTTATAACAAGAATGTGTCCAAAGTACATGGATGCCCCACTCAATCATTTTCCATGTTCCATGGACCGTGAAATAGGGTAAAAATCTAATTTGGCATTAAAATTAGAAGGATTATACTATAGGGAACATGTGTACTAAGTTTCAAGTTGATTTGACTTCAATTTCATCAAAAACTACCTTGACCAAAAACTTTAACCTGAAACTTCCACTTTCATTTTCTATGTTATGTGGACCGTGAAATTGGGGTCAAAAGTCTAGTTTGGCTTTAAAATTAGAAAGATCATAGTATAAGCAACAAGTGTACTAAGTTTCAAGTTGATTGGACTTCAGCTTCATCAAAAACTACCTTGACCAAAAACTTAAACCTGATACTCCCTCTTTCATTTTCTATGTCCAATGGACCGTAAAATTGGGGTCAAAAGTATAATTTGGCTTTAAAATTAGAAATATCATATCATAAGCAACAAGTGTACCAAGTTATAAGTTGATTGGACTTCAGCTTCATCAAAAACTACCTTGACCAAAAACTTTAACCTGAAGCAGGACGAACGAACGAACGGACGAACGAACGAAAGGAGCCACAGACCAGAAAACATAATGCCCCTCTACTATTGTAGGTGGGGCATAAAAACTTTAACTGCAAACTGTATGTATAAACGTTAACTGGAAGAAAAACTAAATCCATTTATAAGTAATATACCGAAAAACAGGAAATAAATTTTGACAAAAATTCCTTCTAGATACTAGCTTTTTATCATAAACAAACTTCTGTCCAATTTTGTTGCAAAACAACAGTAGTTTAAGAAAGTTTTTTTTTTTTTTTAAACTTTAACCATGTTATAACTGGTGTGTTTCCCTCTCTTAGACAGTTTTCCTTTGTACAGTGTGATAATGTCTCCAACACATTCATGTCTCAAAGCTGCAACATATAAATTACAGATCAACTAAGCAGATGTATACATAGGCATTTGGGGAAGCACAATTATATTGATCATCGATTAAGGTATGACAAATTTTTTAAGATTAAATAATTCAAATATCTAAGTTCATCTGAATTAGTTATTAGTGAATTGACTTCTGGTTTGTAAGTCATTTGTACATTTGTTGTCTATTTGTTCCAATTTGTTATGGGAGAAGACTTTTATAATTATAGGCTTTGTAAATGTCTAATTACTTACAGTACCTCATATATGAATGACAAAAATAACAACTTTGCAGTTTTTATATGCTTTATTACAGGCTGCTATAATGTACAATGGCAATAATATAAAAGAGATCTGTAACATAATACAAGAACAAAAAACAAGAATGTGTCCATAGTACACGGATGCCAACTATCATTTTCTATATTTAGTGGACCATAAAATTGGGGTAAAACTCTAATTTGGCATTTGAATGAGAAAGATCATATAATAGGGAACAGGTGTAACTTTCACGTTGATTGGACTTCAACTTCATCAAAAACTACCTTGACCAAAAACTTTAACCTGAAGCGGGACAGACAGACGAACGGACCCACAGGCCAGCAAACATAATACCCCTCTACTATCGTAGGTGGGGCATAAAAAACCATGATCTACTGATTTAGAATTTATAAACATATTTGATGTTCTTGGCTCTATTAACAAATGACCATATTTGAGAAAGCAAATTTCAAACAATGCCAAAATACTTGTGATGTCTAGCTCTATAATGTATTTTGTAAGTACTGGTGGTTTGTGGGTTACATCCTTTGATGAATAAAAGCAACATTCAAATTGGTATTTTTTGCTTCCATGCTAAGCATACATCATTTAGAACTAAAATTGGTCAACTCTAGGTTGTGTGTCCAGGTGAAGTGAAATGTATTCTTGCTGTCAATTTCTTCACAATCTAGGAGATTAAAATATGGCTACGCATTTAATATCAGCCCAATCATAACAAAGTTTATTTTGATAAAAAGTAACTAGGCTGTTTCCATAAATATTGTAAAAGATTGTTTTGAATTTAAACCATGCTTTCCTCAAACTGTAAATTATTATAGTAACAATGGATAATTAGTTTTATGGCCTATTTATAATATATAACATTTATTGGCTTTATAACAAAAAACCTAAAACAAGAATGTGTCCATAGTACACAGGTGCCCCACTTACACTATCATTTTCTATGTTCAGTGGACTGTGAAATTAGGGTAAAAACTCTAATTTGGCATGAATACTAGAAAGATCATATCATAGGGAATTTGTGCACTAAGTTTTAAGTCGACTGGACTTCAACTTCATCAAAAACTACCTTGACCAAAAATTTAACCTGAAGCAGGACAGACAGACGAACAAAAGAATGAATGAACAAACAGATGGATGGATGAAGGAACAAATGGACACACAGACCAGAAAACATAACGCCCTTCTCCTATCGTAGTTGGGGCATAAAAAGTTGTGTTGATCTAGCTATCTACCATGAGATTAACTCTTTTTAAACACTCACATAGTGATCCATACTATGCTTTTATAACAACATGGAATACAAAATATTAGAGCAATCAAGTTTAAAAATTGATTAATCATTACAAAATATATTTAACAATGGATATAACAATTTGAAGCAACAACTTGTAAATGACCTGCAACATTTAAATCAACATACATTATTTAAAATACTACTTTTGCAACAAAAAAATTGCTGACAATGAAGACTAGTTAGTTAATATCACAGTCATTAAAAAAAGCACCAAAAAGCAAAAAAAGCAATTGAATATGAAATAAGGTAACATCTAAGATATTTACTATTTCCTATAAACTCAATTTAGGCAAGGTGAGCTTATAACGAATTAATACAATTATCAAGATAATCAATGTTAACAGGGCAATAAGCCTTATTCAATTTTACATATGATGCATATGGAAGCAAACTAAAAAGAAGCTACCATCATTTATATATTTTGGACAATCGAATTCCAAATGCCAATAACAAGTTAATAATTCAAAACTACAATCTATAATGTTTAAAAATACTAAAAATTAAAAATAGTATATGCGTTAGATCAGTTCTAAAGAGACTTTATTATGCTAACTATTATGCACAGAAAACTTGTATAATACCTCAAAAAATTATGATATACAATACATCCTCTCAAAATACATGGTGTTTTAAATATATGGAAAAATAATTGATTGGTTGATTTTTGATTGCTTAATATGCAGTGCCATATACATGTATTTCATTTATAAACATAATGTAAGTTTTGAAAAAGGCGGGAAATGTAAACGAGGGATTACTCTGGAACAGTTAATGTGACAAAGTTAATCTTTATTTTGTGGTAAAAAGCATTGTGTATAGGTTTCATAACATTTGGTTGAGGCAAACTAAAGTTAAAGAACAAAGAAAAAATTCAGCATTTTTTCCATTTCTAAAGGAGTATATCTTTAGGAAGGTTAAAGTGGCCAACCACAATGCAATCTTGATCAATATTTTGTGGTAATAAGCATTGTTTATGAGTAATAACATTTGGTCAGGTCAAACTAAAATAAGAGAATGGAAAACAACTTTGGGACATACTGACGGACATCTGTACAGAGGTACAGACGGACAGGGTAAAAAAAATAATGTCCCCTAAGCTACAGGGTGGACATAATTATGACATCATATCATTAACTTAAAAATACAAATAATCAGCGTTTGAGACAATATAAAATGATTTTAGTACTGGGTTATAATACATGCAATACACCGGTATTTGTAAAACCAGAAAAAAAAACATCACTGGTCATTGTAAGTTCATAAGAAAAACATTCCAATCAAAGCAAGGGCAATTACAAAACATCAAGGTACAATTACAATAAACTCAACATTATTATCATCTGTAACAGGGACAAAGTGACAACACATAGATTTCATAAGCAACAGTACAATATTAGCAAATTCTGTGGATTTATAATATTCATTGGTTTAACTCATTTTCATGGATTTTGTGGATTCAGGTGAACCACAAATTTAAATATGAAGCAAAATACAATAATTGCTTAATATTCTGTTTACTCAGGAAACTAGATAATTAAGTTTCCACAAAATACCCAAAATCCTTGATTATTAGTACCCTAGAAAATGAAAAATCCACAGCACTTTTTAGAACATGTAACATCCACATAGATATACTTAAGCTCAAGCACAATACCTGCAAGGCAAGTTTTTTCAATTACAAGTAGAATAGTATATATACAACATATCATTGAAAAGTAAGCAGACATTCAAAATAATCCAGCATTTTTTTTTAGGGAGTAAAAATGTTCAGGGTTGCACTCTTGCTGAGGTTTCAAGTGGATCTGTCCTTTGAGGTAACACCTGAAAATAAAAGGGAGGCAAATTATCATTAAATTGGCTCAGACATTATTTTATTAATTAATATTACTAAAATTAGAAGATAGGCTAAGGATACCAAAGGTACCTTCAAATTCAAATTTGTAAAGATGATTTTAAACTGACAATGCCATGGATAAAACAATGAAGACCACAAGACTAAATACAGTATACAAAACATACCATATAAAACAAAATAATACCAATACAAACCCAACCAAAAACAGGGGTGTCTCAGGTACTCCACATGCGGCATCCATTATGTTGCTAATGATAGTACAAACTCAAAGATAAGTTAAATTCAGTAGGTCAAATTTGGGATAATGAGTAAGGTTGGAACATATCAGTCATCAGCTGTCAAACAGATATTCCATAACTGTCAAAAAAACTTGTAATGGTTTCCATAAATTGTTTTTGAAGGGATATGCAGGCAATGCTGGAAAGTATCTTTGAATTCATACAGTTTTGATTTTATGAAATGTGCCTGTATCATGCCATCCCATTTCATTGTATACTAAAGAAAGTTCTGGTTCTAGTGATGTCTAATTTTATACAAGTATCTTTATTACCAATACCACCACTAAGGTTCATTTATGTAACGTCCATCAAAATATGAAAAGTATGAAACTTTGTGGTACATTTTAATAGAGATCTTTACACTTTTAATAAAGTTATTTTCTGGAAACCAATTGTCTTTAGATGCAGGTGAAGCTGGATGACATCATAACACTATACAACCTTAAATTGTTTTGGGTCAATTACAAATCATTAAATTGACTTGAAATCATTGAATTTTTGTTGAAAATCATTTTTTTTGGTTATTTGTGTTTATTGTCAACAAAAAAATTTCCTATCAAGTCACTGTTCTAGATTTATGAGGAGGGATAGGACCTTTATCAGGACTTCGGGATCGGGTGGTTTTAAGCTCGGGATTTCGGGATTGATCCTTGCTGCATCAGGGAATTTTTTTTTCTCGAATTTCGGGACCTCAGGATTTCGTGTTTTTAAGCCCGGGATTTCGGGATCTGGTGTTTTTAAGCCCGGGATTTCAGGATCAGGACCCCTCCTACCCCCTCTATTTATAGTGATATTGGTGAATACTTTCTATTTTAAAATTTTATCTGGAAACAGGGACCATATAAGTGCATTATAGAAATCACTCAGTTAAAATTATATAGACTCGACATTTACTACATTTTTCACCATTGAAATCATATGGACCTAAATCTACTTTTACTGGACCTGGAACTTAACCCCTGACAAAACATTTTCAAATTCCTTTTCTGACTGTTAGACTGTTGGACTGAAAGTTTGATGCAGTTTAAATTCATACCTAAAAATACATTAACCAGTAATTCTTCAAGTTTAAATTCATTTCTTGAAATACATTAGACAGAAATTCTTCAACTCTAAACAAATTAATAATAATATGCTATGATGAATTTTTGTGATCTGTTGAGGTCACCAACTACCAAGATACCTAAGCCACTTGTACTTCTGTCATAGTGCTTATGTTGTAAGAGATTATCACTTTCTATAATGTAGATAATGTCAAGTATCATCCCTGATTCAGAAATGTAGCTTTTTGTAAGCGATAAAAGATCTGTAAATGCTCATATTGTGTCAACTTGCTGAAAAGCTGATTACATGTACAAAATGTATCTGTTTATCTTATTCATTGGAGTGTTTTTCTTAAAAGATAACACATAAGAGTATGTATTTCAAAGGACATTTCTGGCACAATTTATACCTACCTACCTACCACATTACTCTTTAAAACCAGATGCTCCACAGGGCACAGCTTTATACGACCGCAGAGGTTGACCCCTGAACAGTTGGGGCAAGTATGGACACAACATTTAAGCTTGATACAGCTCTGAATTTGGATTGTGATTAAGTAGTTGACACAACATAGGTTTCTGACACAGAATGAATGTGGTCTAAGAACTTAAACTTAAAAATTTTAAATTGGACATTTACCTATTATGGTCCAATATCCAAAATCTAAATACATGGTTAGATTCAGCATATCATAGAACCCCAAGAATTCAATTTTTGATGAAATCAAATAATGTTCAATTTAAGACCCTTAAGACCTCAATTTGGACCAATTTGATAACCAGGCCCAAATATTAAAAATCTAAATACATGGTAAGATTCAGCATATTAAAGATACCCATATATTCAATTTTTGTTGAAATCAAACAAAGTTTAAAGGAGTAGGTTCAGTAAGACCCCTTTTTGGCCTCAAAATATAGCAGTTTTAGAAAATTGTGAAAATGTAATCGTTTAGATATTTATTGCAAAGTAGAATGCTTCTGCTACATAAATATGGGCTGTTTTTGACAAAACAATGCACATATATCGGGTACTAGCATCATAAAGTCATGCTAAATTACTGAAATCTTCACAATTGTAGCATTTTAGTTAAATTTTAGACGGTTTCTGTCTGAAATGAAAGTGGCCGCATTCGTGTTCATTCATAATATTGAAATGTAAGTTGTATTTGATGATAATACATAATATATATAAAGGTTGAGGATGAACACGGATGCGGCCACTTTCATTTTTGACAAAAATCATCTGAAAAGTGACGATTTTTGGCATATTTGATAGATTTTTCATATTTAAGCTTGAATCAGGGCGTTTTCAATGACTTATTAAGTTAAAATCTTCCCCATTAACTAATTGGATCAATTGAAATAGACACTTAAGTGTTTAGAAAGTGTCTAAAATCTTTCTTTAGATGAACTTGAAAATTGAGGCCGAAATCGGCCCTTACCGGACCTACTCCTTTGGACCCCGATTTGGACCAACTTGAAAACTGGGCCCATAATCAAAAATCTAAGTACATATTTAGATTCAGCATATCAAAGAACCCAAAGAATTCAATTTTTGTTAAAATCAAACTAAGTTTAATTTTGGACCCTTTGGACCTTAATATAGACCCATTTGAAAACAGGACCAAAAATTAAGAATCTAAATACATGGTTAGATTTGGCTTATCAAAGAACCCCAATAATTCATTTTTTGATGAAATCAAACAAAGTTTAATTTTGGACCCTTTTGGTCCCTAATTCCTAAACTGTAGGGACCAATACTCCCAAAATCGACAAAAACCTTTCTTTTGTGGTCATAAACCTTGTGTTAAAATTTCCTGGATATCTATTTACTTATACTAAAGTTATTGTGCAAAAACCAAGAAAAATGCTTATTTGGGACCTTTTTGTTGGCCCCTAATTCCTAAACTGTTGGGACCAAAACTCCCAAAATCAATCCCAACCTTCCTTTTGTGGTCATAAACCTTATGTTAAAATTTCATAGATTTCTATTTACTTATACTAAAGTTTTTGTGCGAAAACCAAGAAAAATGCTTATTTGGGCCCTTTTTGGCCCCTAATTCCTAAACTGTTGGGACAAAACTCCCAAAATCAATCCCAACCTTCCTTTTATGGTCATAAACCTTGTGTTTAAATTTCATAGATTTCTATTTACTTATACTAAAGTTAGAGTGCGAAAACCAAATGTCTTCAGACAACGACAACAACGCCAACGTCATACCAATATAAAAATTTGATGAGCACTAATTTTTTAAAGTGTCAAAGACATTGCTAATAATAAACTATGACATGAGTTACATTAAATTCTGTTAAGAATTGTACACATGTAAGTGCTTAAATATCACATTATTCCATAAAATCAAATATTTTCAAGGGGCAAATAACTCTTTTAAAAATAATTGATCAACACTGATATCAAACTTGTCTAAGATATTGCTGATATAAACTTATAATATAAGTTTCATAAAAACTGTCTATGAGTTGTACACATGAGAGCACTAAAGATGCAATTTTCCATATTAGTAATGTTTCCAAGGGGTATCTCTTTAAAAAAAAAAGGTGAGCACTGACTTCCCAACTCATTCAAGACATTGCTGAAATAAACATATATTATACAAGTTTCATAAAAATCTGGCAAGAACTGTACATGTGAGACCGCTTACAAGAACTGAAAAGTTAGAGAATGGAAACTAATTTTGGAACATATGTGTAACAGACAAGACTGACAATCAATGATAACACTTCATTGCCCCTCCAGTGCTGTGGGGACATATACATGATATTGCCAGGTCATATGAAAATTATACAGCAGATTGTGTCCAAAATGCTTAAAATAGTGACAAACTGTTCTGCAGTGTACATCATGCAAACTGGCAATTACTTACTTCCCTTGATACAAGTGTAAAAAGTTTTCACACATCAATCATTGCACATATATCAGTACTAATAAACTAGCTTACTTGATAAAAAAAAAAATAACAGAAATGCATGCCAAAGTTATTTTAGAAATTATTTCTGATTAAACTTGTCTTATTTGGGGTCTGGATTTCCCTTTAGTCCAAATTCCTGCTGATTCAATGTCATTAATTATCATTAACAGATTAACATTTCTTTATCATCAGCCATCATAAGCTTAAAACAAGGCTATTGATTTCTGGGAGATATGTGGAAAGCTGTGAAAGTGATTAGATATCTTGATAATTAAACTTTACAACACAGCAGGCGATTAAAACAACATCACTGAAGCTCTTTATGACACATTCTAAAAAATACAATTGACGTTACATAAATAGAATGGATTCCTGAAGTCTTCTAAATACAGGATGACAATACTTCCATTTTAGTTTGTCTGCACTAGAAAAAAATATATCCTAGGCAGAGTTTAATTGTATATTTATATATATTTAGTAAAGATTTTAATCAGTAAAGATGATTAAAGGAAAAATTTAAAGATGTGTCATGGTGTGTTATTTGGCTTAAATTTGTGTTAGTGTTATTTTGGATAAAAATTATGTTTTATTTTAAGAAAGAAAATTTTATGTTTGTATTTTGTAATATTTTAATTAATTTGTTTAATTGATTTTACCTATGCTGTGGCAAGTACTCGATATGTCACAGTTTGATTAAAGACTAATTGTAATTAGCATATGTCACTTGGAAAGTTTATGTTTTTATCAAAGTTTTTATCAAAACATTATAGGATTAGGCTTTGTTAATTAATGTCTATTTTTTTTGTTAATGAGAGTAATATTTACGTGTCGAGACATATTAATTTATTTTAGATTTTAGTATAAATATCGTTGTGAAATTTAGGAAAATCAGTCACCTTTCGGAAACCTAACCTTTCACCACTAAAGTCTATTGTACTGGGTCTGTAGGACTGTCGATCAGTCTCCCAGTTGACTTTGTAGTGTTTAGACAAAAATGTATTTTTGACTCACCTTTTATTTTAAGTGAATATTTAAACAGTCAGTGTTTCGGAAGCGTAACCTCACACTACTCATGTCATTATACTGGACCTATAAGACTGTCTACCAGTCTACCAGTTGACTGTGTAGTGTGAGACAAAATTTATCTCGGACTCATAATTTAACTTTGGAAATACTTTTAAGAATCTTTTATTTTAAGACTTTACATTTTGAATTTGAGATTAAGTATATTTTATGATTTAGTAATTTTGGCATTTATTTTATATTTTACATTTTAAGGAGAAATAGTTTTTACTTTGGAAATTGATATTTTGAATTGATACTTTGTACTTTAATTAGATTACTATTATTATTTGGAATTGTTTACTTATTGATTTGTTATCATCATTCGTTTAAATTGTTACAGTAATTAAATTATGAAAACCTTCCTTGCGTTTTAGCTATGCCTATCAGAACATTAAGTCTAGCGATAGACTGACCCCCTGTCCCTTGGTTCCAGCACATACGAGTTAGCTCCCCCTTATCTAACAGTGCTCTCGAGTGGACCTTGGTGACAGATGCTTTGCTTCAATCTAGACTGGTTGATTGATTGATTAATGTTTACTGCCACTTTCAGTATTATTGGCTATTTCATGGCAGTCAGTTTTAACCAGGGGAAGAAGTGGAGTGCTGGAGAGGGGCAACAACCTTTACCAGGAATTCAATCAGGCGTTTATCTTACATATACTCTTTCTACAATCTTGTAATATTGTACCTTAAAACATGATTTCCGAAGCAGCAAATATATTCAGGATCATTATGGGTATCAAATTGGATTGCGCTGCAATTTAGTAACATGAATGAGGGGCAGGGAATCGTGACAGTCACTGACAAGAGGGCATGTTAGATAAGGGAAGAAATAATCCTTGCAATAGGTGGGAGTGCCTGCTAAAGCTTACAGATGCAAGATTTTTTTTTTTTACATAGAGCTTAACATCCACAATCTGACTGGATCTGGCTATGTATTCATACAATTCAGCACAGTCAAAGAAACCATTCAATATTGGACTTCATGATGCACAGGAAAAGTTTCAGGTGACAATATTTCTATTTCAATTCAAGGGGTCATTAGAGGCATAGTTACTGTATTCTGAATTTGCAGAAAATAGCCTTATGTTCAAAATCTCGAATATAAACTGATTCAGATACTTTTTCAATACAAAGCCAATGAAACATAAATGAAGGTGGATCATACAACCCCTAACAAACTAGTCTTTTTACAAAGTACATTTCCTTGACCACCTTAATTAACAGGAGGTATGAACCTGAAAATCCATGGAAAAACATTCTCCACAGTGGAAACTTATGGACATATAAAGGTAGAATTGGTTTAGCCAAAACCAGCAAGTAAAATCTAGAATGGAAATGGGTAATGCGTCAGAGAAACAGACCAAAGAGCAGAAAACAGCCAAAGGTCTTCAACACTAAGAAAAAATCCAGCATTAAGAGGTGTCTTTTTTTGTCTTCATCTTTTTTTATAACCTTGAAAGTTAGGATTCTTCTGACTTGCCAAATATTTGGTGTTAAAACTGGTTATTTAGGAAGCTAAATTTATATTAAAGAAAGCGAAGACATAGCTTCGTCTATTACATTTTTATCTGTCATCATGTAAAATAAATATTAAAATTCATAAAAAAATTAGTTCCAGAAGTATTTGGAAATTATTCTTTGGTCAACCACTATAACTATTTTTCAAAAGAATTTTCATTAGCATGACTCATAATAAGATTAATAACTGAAGTTAAAAATACACAAAACCAGATGCTCCGCAGGGCGTAGCTTTATACGACCGCAGAGGTTGAACCCTGAACGGTTGGGGCAAGTATGGACACAACATTCAAGCTGGATTCAGCTCTAAATTTGGATTGTGATTAAATAGTTGACACATCATAGGTTTCTGACACAGAATGAATGTGTTCTAATGAACTTAAAATTTTTGTTTTCTCTTAGAGCAATTCACTATGCTGTTGAATATTAATCCTCTCAAAAAAATGTTTGAAGAAATTTTCTTTTTTATTTATGAAATTTCAAATGAGAAAAATTGAACCCAATTTTTTTAATCACAACCCCCTTTCCCTTATTCCAAAACTAATCACAATTAAAATTTCTAATGGAGTTTGCAAAAATAACTACTCATTTAAATACATCATAAAATATTAAGATGTAAAAAAACTGCTTGTTATCACTGAATGGTAAAGATTATTTTAATTTATCAGTTGGTAGTAAAAAGTGAATATACATTGTATATTGTATATAACAAAGATTTAAGTTGATTCTGGACAAAGAAAGATAACTCCAATTAAAAAAAAATCTTGCTATTGCACAATATTTTGCAATTAGATATTTCTTGCTTACTATTCTGGACAAAGAAAGATAACTAATTAAAAAAAAATTTGCTATTTCACAATATTGTGCAATTAGATATTTCTTGCCATTGCGCAATACTGTGCAATTGAAAAGACTTGCTATTGCACAATACTTAATATAATAATTTTAGATCCTGATTTGGACCAACTTGAAAACTGGGCCCATAATAAAAAATCTAAGTACATTTTTGGATTCAGCATATCAAAGAACCCCAAGATTTCAATTTTTGTTAAAATCAGACTAAGTTTAATTTTGGACCCTTTGGACTTTAGTGTAGACCAATTTGAAAACAGGACCAAAAATGAAGAATCTACATACACAGTTAGATTTGGTATATCAAAGAACCCCATTTATTCAACTTTTGATGAAATCAAACAAAGTTTAATTTTGGACCCCGATTTGGACCAACTTGAAAACTGGGCCAATAATCAAGAATCTAAGTACATTTTTAGATTCAGCATATCAAAGAATCTAACTGATTCATTTTTTGTCAAAATCAAACTAAGTTTAATTTTGGACCCTTTAGGCCCCTTATTCTGATGGGACCAAAACTCCCAAAATCAATACCAACTTCCTTTTATGGTCATAAACCTTGTGTTTAAATTTCATAGATTTCTATTTACTTATACTAACGTTATGGTGCGAAAACCAAGAAAAATGCTTATTTGGGTCCCTTTTTGGCCCCTTATTCCTAAACTGTTGGGACCTAAACTCCCAAAATCAATACCAACCTTCCTTTTGTAGTCATTAACATTGTGTTTAAATTTCATTGATTTCTATTTACTTAAACTAAAGTTATTGTGCGAAAACCAAGAATAATGCTTATTTGGGCCCTTTTTGGGCCCTTAATTCCTAAACTGTTGAAACCAAAACTCCCAAAATCAATCCCAACCGTTCTTTTGTGGTCATAAACCTTGTGTCAAAATTTCATAGATTTCTATTAACTTAAACTAAAGTTATAGTGCGAAAACCAAGAAAATGCTTATTTGGGCCCTTTTTGGCCCCTAATTCCTAAAATGTTGGGACCAAAACTCCCAAAATCAATACCAACCTTCCTTTTGTGGTCATAAACCTTGTGTGAAAATTTCATAGATTTCCATTCACTTTTACTAAAGTTAGAGTGCGAAACTAAAAGTATTCGGACGACGACGACGCAGACAACGACGCCAACGTGATAGCAATATACGACGAAAATTTTTTCAAATTTTGCGGTCGTATAAAAATGGCAAAAAAGGAAGTGAACAAACCCAGATGGGTTCTGTTACATCATGATGTACAAGAACATATTCACAAACATGTAGAAACTCATGCATGACAGTATGCAACATAAACATTGACTTTAATACCCATGAACAATGATAAAAAATGCAAACACCAGATAAAGCACAAATAAAGAGCAGAAATATTACCTGTAACTTTACATCAGTTTAAATGGTTTCAACTCTGAAGTAATAAAAGAATAAGACATATTTATTTACATATTTTGTTTCTCATATTGTGTGGAAGCCATTAAAGGTGTATACAGGTACTCTTATATTTTCAGGCTTTTATTTTTTGTATTACTTCTCTTGAATACACTACTACAATTTCTTTCTTTCAGTAAGCTTGTTATTAAAGATGTGATGCAGTCCAACAAAATTATTTGCACAATTCATAAATTGTTTCCTGCAAATTTTTAAAATGAAAATCCTGACCTGTTGTTGTCTAAATATCTTTATTGTTTCTGTAATTCTGAGAGATTAACAGAGAATTCACAACAGTATTTCTAAGCATTCTTTATCCTGTTCAGTTTACAATTTGTTGCCCAAAGCTGCTTTTTTCCAATACACATATTTATTATATACTGAAGTTAAGGACATATGACAGATGGAAACTTTCTAACATTTTGTGGCAGGCGAGACAAAAACAATATGAAAAAGGTTCTATGGGGCATAATTTGCTAATAATATAGGTCCTTAGATGTTGATATGTATATATTTTACTCATTGTACTTAAAATGCTTAAAAAGTTGATACCAATGCAATGATCAGCTGGCTCTAAAACATAATGAAAAGTTATAAAATCATTTGATGCTCTGGTATATCAATGAACATTGTGATAAGCATACTAAGTGTAAATGCTAATAATGAGGGGAAGGACAGGGGGTACCCTTCTCCCTTCTCCCACCCCTCTTCTCCTTTCTCCTACCCCTCTTCTCCTTTCTCCTACCCCTCTTCTCCTTTTTATTTTTTCTTGAAATATTAGATTATTTCTAAAAGGAGAGATTTTTTTTTTTTTTTTCTCTCCAACTTTTTCTCCTTTCTCCCAGCCTTCCTCTCCTTTCTCCTACCACCTTTCTCCTTTCTCCTACCCCCTTTCTTCCTGTCCTCCCCCTCATACATCAGATAATTTGATTTTCAATACATCAAGTAAGATTGAACTGAGAGAAACTAAATAATACCCTGGAAATATACGGTGAACATCTATGTAATTCAACAACCCAACAATATTAAGGAATTTAACAAAATGAATGAACTACTTTAAATTTAGAACTGTTATGAAAATAACAATATTTAGAAAATCCAGACAATAACCAAAAGATCAAATATTGAATAAATAAAAAACTGCATTAATGATAGCTTCATCAACCAAAGGGTAACTTTTTTTAGCAATGGAGTTATCTTCCTTTGTATGGAAACACTGAAATTTAATAATTCAAGAGAAAAAGAGCATGGAGTTCATTAGAGGCGAAAAGTTTATTACATGATATAATAAAATAACAAATTTCAGTAATATAAGTCAGTGCCCATAAACTAATTACACTTCAGCATTATGTAATCAAACATAAAATAAATATAAACCAAATTCTTAAGATTTAATTAAGATATAATGAAACAAATAATATTTAGCTGCAGTTATGCTAACTTTTCATAATGAGACTGTAATTCATCATCAGTATTATCAGAAAATATCAAAATTGCATGGCACAGAGTCAGAATTAGCTGTGCCCCTCACAGTCACTGCATTTATTGTATTGATGAGGCTGAAAGATCGGCCAACAATCTATCCGCGTCAAAAGTTATTACTCCTCAAAGACCTGTTGTGCAAATTCTGATTAATCTTAATTCTGATCTAATTTCTACACTGTTCTATTCAAAATAACAAAGTTCCAAATCAGGCAGATATCTTCCCTACTAATTGCAAATTACTTATCACTGTCACTTTTGTATTTTCTCTATGATGAAACCCAGAGCATAGTTCTTTAAGGCCAAATTGAGAATGATTTCCAGTCAGAAATATGTCATTGATTCTGTGTAATTTTCTCCGACATTGCATTAATAGCCATTTATCTATACCATTGCGACAGGACTTTCTAAGTGGATATTTAGAGCAAAAATTAATGTTTGCTTCTAATGCAAAAATAATTCAATGTCCTATTCTTCGCAGTGTAAATGTTCCAACAAATTTTAGAAATTCTCTTCTTGTCTGAGACAATTAATATTTGTTTAGAAAGAAACTTTGTCATGAAAGCAGACTTTTGATTTAAAATGGTTATCTATTATGTGACGGCAGTTTAATATCAATGTGAAATCAACACTTCCCAAACTTTCAGACGGTCCATTAAAACATGTAAACACAGATTTGTCTCATCAATTTTGACCGTGATATATTCCCTTGTCAGATACGGAATAACTTTCTAAACCCAACAACAATAGTGATGACAAAATAAAGTCATTTTTGTAGTTCAGAAATATGATTACTTGACCTATGATCAAATTTTTCATGAACTTTTTGGCATATGATTTCTTAAGAAAATAATCAAATGTTTGTATTCAAATATTTCATCTCTTAGAAAATGAGTTTGAAGACAATAAAATGAAGAATATTGGTATATTAATTTTATCACACTAATGACTTAGAGACAATTCGACATCAATCATTTCCATATTTTATGAAAAAACTATATCATATTTAAAGTGCATTCAACCCTTCCTGCCTGCATGTGTTGTAAATGGTAGAATCTTTACTCTTTAAGGAAATTATCTCTTTATAGATATTGTAGTACATGATACCATTATTTGAACAAAAACATTTTTTTGTGGTTAAATAAAAAACTGCAAGATAATGAAATACTAGTAGCCATCTTATCAGCAACAACATTCTTTTGCTTTTGAACTTTTTTAAGTGCAGGTTGAGATTTTTGATCACAGATTAGTACATTGAGGCCACTGTCTCAGTTGTGGACTATTGGGGATCATTAATGCTCAGACTTTAATAGTCATACCTACAAAATTATAACAGAGGATGGGAAGGATGCACATGAAGAACAAATCACATAATCTAAAACAACACAAAAATTGTCTTGTCTGTTTTACTGACCATTGATTTTATGTTCAAAGTCTTAAAGATAAAGGTTTACCCTACATGTATCATATAAACAGAATATTTTTAAAGATTCATGACAATGAGGTTAAGGTCAGATAACTCCTGTCAGACTGACCTCACAATTATTCATCTGATCTATTGATATTATATATAGTATTTGAAAAACAAACCAAAAACACAAAAACCAAAATCAACCATAACATTGCCCAATAAACCATGAAAATGAGGTCAAGGTCAGTTGATACTGACAAGACCGACATGTACACTTTTTTTTATTCCATACACAAAATATAGTTGACCTATTGTTTATAGTACTTGGAAAAACATACCAAAACACAATAAAATGCTTCGCTTGAGCGCAACCTAATACGACCGCAGATGTCAAACCCTGAACAGTTAGGGCAAAAAGGAGTAGGTCCAGTAATTTAGGCCCAATTTTGGCCTCAAATTTCAGGTTCATCTGAAGAAAGATTTTACTTTTTAAACACTCAAGTGTCTATTTCAGTTGATTCAATTATTTTATATGAAAGATTTAAATTGATATAGTCATTAAAAACGCTACGATTCAAGCTTAAATATGAAAAATCTATCAAATATGCCAAAAATTGTCATTTTTCAGATGGTTTTTGTCAAAAACAAAAGTGGCCGCATCCGTGTTCATCCTCAACCTTTATATATATGTTATGTACTATCATCAAATACAACTTACATTTCAATATTAAGAATGAACACTAATGCGGCCACTTTCATTTAATACGGAAACTGTCTAAAATTTAACTAAAATGCTAAAATTGTGAAGATTTCAGTAATTTAACATGATTTTATGATGCTACTACCCAATATATTTGCATTGTATTGTCAACAACAGCACGTACATATGTAGCAGAAGCATTCTACTTTCTAATAAATAACACAAAGTATACATTTTAACAATTTTGTAAAACTGCTATATTTTGGTTCCAAAAAGGGGTCTTACTGGACCTACTCCTTTGAACACAACATTCAAGCTTGATACTGTCTGAATTTGGATTGTGATCAATTTTTTGACATATGTATAGGTTTCTGCCACAAAATAAAAGTGGTCAAGGATCTTAAAAATCTATTGCACAAAACTGTGCAATTGAAGGTTTCTTCTTGAAAAAAAAAAAACAAGTGAAACTGCGAGCTACTGCTCACTGATGATACCCCTGCCGCAAGTGGATAATATTAATAGTGTAAAACTATGCAAATGTTCGGTAAACAGGAAGTTGTCGAGTGATGAATCTGAAAACGCATCACACGGTATAGCTGACTTATAAAAATCCTGAAACCAAATTTCAGAAATCCTTGTATTGTAGTTCCTGAGAAAAATGTGACGAAAATTTTTAACTTGGTTATCATGTGTAAAATCATACAAGTGTTCGGTAAACCGGAAGTAGTCGAGTGATGAATCTGAAAACGCATCACACGGTATAGCTGACTTATATAAATCCTGAAACCAAATTTCAGAAATCCTTGTATTGTAGTTCCTGAGAAAAATGTGACGAAAATTTTCAACTTGGCTATCATGTGTAAAATCATACAAGTGTTCGGTAAACAGGAAGTTGTCGAGTGATGAATCTGAAAACGCATCAAACGGTATAGCTGACTTATATAAATCCTGAAACCAAATTTCAGAAATCCTTGTATTGTAGTTCCTGAGAAAAATGTGACGAAAATTTTCAACTTGGCTATCATGTGTAAAATCAGACAAGTGTTCGGTAAACAGGAAGTTGTCAAGTGATGAATCTGAAAACGCATCACACGGTATAGCTGACTTATATAAATCCTGAAACCAAATTTCAGAAATCCTTGTATTGTAGTTCCTGAGAAAAATGTGACGAAAATTTTCAACTTGGCTATCATGTGTAAAATCAGACAAGTGTTCGGTAAACAGGAAGTTGTCAAGTGATGAATCTGAAAACGCATCACACGGTATGGCTGACATATATAAATGTTGTTATAAAATTACAGAAAGGGTGGATGTGTAGTTCCTGAGAAAAATGTGACGAAAGTTTCATGGGACGGACTGACTGACGGACTGATGGACGGACGGACGGACGGACTGATGGACGGACTGACGGACGGACTGACAGACAGAGGTAAAACAGTATACCCCCCCTTTTTTAAAGCGGGGGTATAAATATGAACTTAAACCAGGTGCTCCGCAGGGCACAGCTTTATACGACCGCAGAGGTCGAACCCTGAACAGTAGGGGCAAGTATGGACAAAACATTCAAGCGTGATACAGCTCTGAATTTGGATTGTGATCAAATTTTTGACATTACATGGTTTTTTTTTACACAAAACAAATGTCAAGATTTTACAAATCAATTAAAGATTTCTTCTTCAAACTTATTAAATCTAAAATTAAATAGTTGACACAGCATAGGTTTCTGACACAGAATGAATGTGGTCTAATGAACTTAAAAACTTTTTTTTGGCCTTTGAGCAATTCACTATGCTGTTGAATACTAATCCTCTCAAAAAAATGTTTGAAGAAATTTTCTTTTTATTTATAAAATCTGAAATGAGAAAAATTTAAACCCCCCCCACCCCCCCCCCCCCTTTTTTTTCACATCCCCGTTTCCCTTTTTACAAAACTGATATCAATTCAAATTTCTAATGGAGTTTGCAACAATAACTACTCTTTTAAATACATCATAAAATATTAAAATGTAAAATAAAGTGCTTGTTATCACTGAATGGTAAAGATTGGTTGGTATTAAAAGTGAATATACATTGTTTATTGTATAAAACAATAAAAAAAACTTCATCAGCAACATTTTATATTGGCAAATTTCCAATGAAGTTATTTACATAAAGTTATTGGCAAATAAAAATAGAAAATGACATCATAGTCATGTCTGGCAAATGTCCAACATACATTATCTAAAAACATTTTAGATAAGATAAGGAAAAAAAGCTTCATCAGCAACATTTTATATTGGCAAATTTCCAATGAAGTTATTTACATAAAGTTATTGGCAAATAAAAATAGAAAATGACATCATAGTCATGTCTGGCAAATTTCCAACATATATTATCAACTACTATTCTATACAAAGAAAGATAACTCCAATTGAAAATTAATTGCTATTGCACAATATTGTGCAATTAGATATTTCTTGCTATTGTGCAATACTGTGCAATTGAAAATTTCTTGCTATTGCACAATACTTGATATGGAATCCTGATTTGGACCAACTTGAAAACTGGGCCCATAATCAAAAATCAAAGTACATATTTAGATAAAGCATATCAAATAAGCCCAAGAATTAAATTTTTGTTAAAATCAAACTTAGTTTAATTTTGGACCCTTTGGACCTTAATGTAGACCAATTTGAAAACTGGACCAAAAATTAAGAATCTACATACACAGTTAGATTTGGCATATCAAAGAACCCATTTATTCAATTTTTGATAAAATCAAACAAAGTTTAATTTTGGACCCCCATTAGGACCAACTTGAAAACTAGGCCAATAATTAAAAATCTAAGTACATTTTTAAATTCAGCATATCAAAGAACCCCAAGGATTCAATTTTTGTTAAAATCAAACTAAGTTTAATTTTGGACCCTTTGGACCTTAATGTAGACCAATTTGAAAACGGGACCAAAAATTAAGAATCTACATACATAGTTAGATTCGGCATATCAAAGAACCCCAAATATTCAATTTTTGATGAAATCACACAAAGTTCAATTTTGGACCCTTTGGGCCCGTTATTCCTAAACTGTTAGGACCAAACCTCCCAAAATCAAACCCAACCTTCCTTTTATGGTCATAAACCTAGTGTTTAAATTTCATAGATTTCTATTTACTTATACTAAAGTTATGGTGCAAAAATAATGCTTATTTGGGCCCCTTTTTGGCCCCTAATTCATAAACTGTTGTGACCTCAATTCCAAAAATCAATTCCAACCTTCCTTTTGTGGTCATAAACCTTGTGTTAAAATTTCATTGATTTCTATTTACTTATACTAAAGTTATTGTGCGAAAACCAAGAATAATGCTTATTTGGGCCCTTTTTTGGCCCTTAATTCCTAAACTGTTGGAACCAAAACTCCCAAAATCAATCCCAACCTTCCTTTTGTGGTCATAAACCTTGTGTCAAAATTTCATAGATTTCTATTCACTTAAACTAAAAATATAGTGCGAAAACCAAGAAAATGCTTATTTGGGCCCTTTTTGGCCCCTAATTCCTAAAATGTTGGGACCAAAACTCCCAAAATCAATCCCAACCTTCCTTTTGTGGTCAAACCTTGTGTTAAAATTTCATTGATTTCTATTCACTTTTTTAAAGTTAGAGTGCGAAAACTAAAAGTATTCGGACGATGACGACGACGACGCCAACGTGATAGCTATATACGACCAAAAAATTAAAATTTTTGCGGTCGTATAAAAATGGAAATATATCCCCCCCTTTTCCAACTTTTTGAATACCCTTAGGTGCAATAACCCCCAAAATCAATCCCAGACTACCTTTGTAGTATGGAACCTTGTAGTACAGTTTTAGAGAGATCCATACACTTAAACACAAGTTATTGTCTGGAAACTAGAAAAATGCTTGTTTTTGGCCCTTTTTTTGCCCCTAAGTTCCTGCATGTTTGGGTCAATTACCCCCAAACTCAATCTCAGCCTTCCCTTTGTAATAAAGAACCTTGTGGTACAATGTCAAAAGATCCATTATACACTTACACACAAGTTATTGTTCAGAAACTACAAAAATTTTTGGTCCCTTTTTGGACCTTAGTTCCTGAACTGTTGGCACCATAACCCCCAAAATGAATCCCAACCTTCTACTTGTGGTATTAAACATTGTCATTGTGGTACAATTTCAAAGATATCCAAATACTTATACACAAGTAATTATCCTGAAACTAGAAAAATCTTCTTTTTGGCCCCTAATTTCTAAATAATTGGGACCATCATCCCAAAAATAAATCCCAACCTTCCTTTTGTGGTATTGAACCTTCTTGACAAATTTCATAGAGATCCATTTATTTATACTAAAGTTATCGTCTGGAAACCAAATGTGTCTTCGGACGACGACATCATAGCATTATATGAACCTAAAAAAATGTTTGTGGTCGTGTATTTAACATTGACCAATGAACTATGAAAATGAGGTCAAGGTAGACTTACAAGTACCCCTACAATCATTCCATACACCAAATAAAGATGACCTAAACATAATAGTGCTTGAGAAACAAACTTAATCCCACAACTTAAACCTTGAACACTGATCCATGAAATGAGATCAAGTTCAGGTAAACCATATCTGAAGGTCATGAAGATTTTGCAAGGAACCCATTTACCAAATACAAATGTATAGTTATCCTGTTACTCATAACAAGTTAGAAATTCACCTGACAAAAAAACTCATAATTTTTCATAAAAAAGACACTGAACCATGAAAATGAGGTTAAGAACTGTGGCCATATGAAATAAGGCAAATTTGTAACAAAGGTATCTGCACACAAGGTATGAAGCATCCAAATCTTCTTCCTTCTGAAATATAAAGCTTTATACAAAAGTTTACCCCACTGACATTGGATAGTTGTACGTCTCGCATACTGTAAATTTTGTCACAGGGTAGACAAAAACCACTATATCAAAGAAACCATTTGTTTGCTGGTTTTCCCCTGACACTAACAAAAAAGTTTATGCATCTACATTGTATTTTCATAATATAGTTAACCATTTCAACCATATAATGAAACCAGATGCTCCGCAGGGCGTAGCTTTATACGACCGCAGAGGTTGAACCCTGAACGGTTGGGGCAAGTATGGACACAACATTCAAGCTGGATTCAGCTCTAAATTTGGATTGTGATTAAATAGTTGACACAGCATAGGTTTCTGACACAGAATGAATGTGTTCTAATGAACTTAAAATTTTTGTTTTCTCTTAGAGCAATTCACTATGCTGTTGAATATTAATCCTCTCAAAAAAATGTTTGAAGAAATTTTCTTTTTTATTTATGAAATTTCAAATGAGAAAAATTGAACCCAATTTTTTTAATCACAACCCCCTTTCCCTTATTCCAAAACTAATCTCAATTAAAATTTCTAATGGAGTTTGCAACAATAACTACTCATTTCAATACATCATAAAATATTAAGATGTAAAAAAACTGCTTGTTATCACTGAATGGTAAAGATTATTTTAATTTATCAGTTGGTAGTAAAAAGTGAATATACATTGTATATTGTATATAACAAAGATTTAAGTTGATTCTGGACAAAGAAAGATAACTCCAATTAAAAAAAAATCTTGCTATTGCACAATATTTTGCAATTAGATATTTCTTGCTTACTATTCTGGACAAAGAAAGATAACTCTAATTAAAAAAAAAATTGCTATTTCACAATATTGTGCAATTAGATATTTCTTGCCATTGCGCAATACTGTGCAATTGAAAAGACTTGCTATTGCACAATACTTAATATAATAATTTTAGATCCTGATTTGGACCAACTTGAAAACTGGGCCCATAATAAAAAATCTAAGTACATTTTTGGATTCAGCATATCAAAGAACCCCAAGATTTCAATTTTTGTTAAAATCAGACTAAGTTTAATTTTGGACCCTTTGGACTTTAGTGTAGACCAATTTGAAAACAGGACCAAAAATGAAGAATCTACACACACAGTTAGATTTGGTATATCAAAGAACCCCATTTATTCAATTTTTGATGAAATCAAACAAAGTTTAATTTTGGACCCCGATTTGGACCAACTTGAAAACTGGGCCAGTAATCAAGAATCTAAGTACATTTTTAGATTCAGCATATCAAAGAACCTAACTGATTCATTTTTTGTCAAAATCAAACTAAGTTTAATTTTGGACCCTTTGGACCTTAATGTAGACCAATTTGAAAACGGAACCAAAAGTTAAGAATCTACATACACAGTCATGACAGTTAGATTCGGCATATCAAAGAACCCCAATTATTCAATTTTGATGAAATCAAACAAAGTTTAATTTTGGACCCTTTGGGCCCCTTATTCTGTTGGGACCAAAACTCCCAAAATCAATACCAACCTTCCTTTTATGGTCATAAATCTTGTGTTTAAATTTCATAGATTTCTATTTACTTATACTAACGTTATGGTGCGAAAACCAAGAAAAATGCTTATTTGGGTCCCTTTTTGGCCCCTAATTCCTAAACTGTTGGGACCTTAACTCCCAAAATCAATACCAACCGTTCTTTTGTGGTCATAAACCTTGTGTCAAAATTTCATAGATTTCTATTCACTTAAACTAAAGTTATAGTGCGAAAACCAAGAAAATGCTTATTTGGGCTCTTTTTGGCCCCTAATTCCTAAAATGTTAAGACCAAAACTCCCAAAATCAATACCAACCTTCCTTTTGTGGTCATAAACCTTGTGTTAAAATTTCATAGATTTCCATTCACTTTTACTAAAGTTAGAGTGCAAAAACTAAAAGTATTCGGACGACGACGACGACGACGACGCAGACGACGACGCCAACGTGATAGCAATATACGACGAAAAATTTTTCAAATGAATAATTCATAAACCTCTTTGATTAGATGGATTGATAAGCATCCAGTGGCAAATATTTCGTACATGTTTAGGAAGAGAAAATTATTACAACAATTAGGTAGGACCTGTAGTAGGGTTTGCCAATAAAGATTAGGAAATTTGGATTGAAACCTAAAAATGAGGGTTTATTGGATAGGGACAAATGTTTTGCCTTGCAACAGACCACATATTGAACCATTAAAAAGTTGTTGAAAGAGTTATTAACATGCAGAAATGTTGCACTCTCTTTAAAAGAGACATGATATCTCACATCCCCATTCTGAGCGTACTTGACTGCATATTTATACGACCCACACAGCCAAACAAGCAAGGTTTTATTGTCGTTTGGTAGAATACTAAAGTGACTTTATTTCTATTCCCTGTCACCCTTGTATCTTCTGTTTCTGACTCCATTTAAAATTGATTTCACATAAAATAAATACCAAAAGCCTACAAAAAAGAATGATGTAAAGGCAAAAATCATTTGGAAATGGGATTATTTCATTTTTTCTGATTGGTAGGGCACTAAATGGCGCAGCTCACAATTATAAAAATTGTTTTCGATGACCTTTATGTTAGTTTTAATGAAGTATACGAAGAAAATATTACTTAATATAGCAATTTATCATTGTCTCTCATGCTTGTCAGATTCTTAATTCACTTTTACATCAAATAGATCTGATGTAATTAAAACACATGATCGACAAGCCATCTTAAAGATGTATTTGCTAAATATAAGAAATATTAAGCAGAACCATTAAAGGCAATTTCTCTGATTTCTTTTAATATTACTGTGATTGGGTTGGCAATCCATTACCAAATGATAAATGCAACGTACAGAATTAAATACTTTCATTAACAGAATGAGTTTGAGGATTGTAATATTCATTTACAAATTCATAAGAGAAATGCCAAAAATGCATCACGTATGAATAATTTTGATCAAGTTACTGATGAACTAATATAAAAAATTTGATATGCAAATGCCAAATTCTTCTACTGATTAAACAATAAATTTCAAGAAGCTTAGTTGAGAGAGCTCTGATTCTATTGTCATGATAGTAAACAAATTTATCCAAACACTTATTTTGATGAGTTTTTGAAATTGCTGAACTGCAGACCATGATTAAATCATTTTGTCCTTTTATTTTGAGAAGTCATGGGAACAATTAATGTACAATGGCAAGCAATTTTGTTCCAGAAAACAAAAGCTACAGGTCCTAAACAACAAATTGCTAATAAATTTGGAACTTAATTAAATTTATCTGCATTTATTTAAAGTCATATGAAACGAGTGAGTGGTGAAAAATAATGTTTATCCAATTCTTGAACCAATGCATGTATATATCATAAACTTAGTCTGTGCACGATATTCTCATTTTTTACGCAAATATATCGTATAATCGTCAATTTTTTTTCTCTTTGTCTATTACGATTTAACAAATATGGCTGCTCATTAAATGCCGTGTTTTGAAGCCGAAGTTTACCGATTGTCACCTTATAGTAAACAAATAACAAAAAGCATGGGTATTGAGCACGTGTTTTACATGTACAATCAGACACTTGTGACAGATCCATGCGTATTGCAATCACCGGATTTTTACGAGGGTTACGCTCAGGTCACTATGGATACGGAAAATATGTTGGCGAATTGCTTCCTGGAAGGAATCAATTAAAAATAAGTAAACTTTTTCTAAATGTGGACAAATCAAAGAATTTTCCTCAGAAAAAAGTATATGTACATAAGTTGTATAATAAAAACTATCCATTTAGTTATAAAAAACATATGCATATTTTTTTTTAATTTGAGGTTTCTTATGACTTTAAGCAGTCATGAAAAACTTCCTTTTCCTGAAATTTACAATTCCTACCTATTTGATGAAACATTAATACTACTCTCTGAGTTGCACACTATATTTGTTGCTTACTTCCTTCTCCATAAGATCTGTCTGAGGGAGAGGGATTATAATGTCAAACTTCACGAGAAAACATTTCTAAAACATACAATTAATTTGATATCCATATGTCTTTAATTTAAGAACTATTGGATTTAAAGAGCCTGTTCTGCTCACCTGCATATATGTGCATCTTCATCAATGTCCACTCTCACACATTGTAGACCAGAATTTTTGCTATTCCAAGTCTATATAGAATAATACGTTTAAAAAAATGTTCAAATTGGTGGTGAGTGAACCAATTTTTCTTCCAATTGGCCCAGTAGTTTCAAGATTTTTGAAAATTATAGGGATGATGGTGGTCGACAGACACATAACACCAAGTGATGACAATAACTCTCACTGTTTTTTGGGGTAAAATCCATTCCTAAAAGTTTTTACCTCTAGGCAGTCATCAGGGATTTTCTTTTCATAGCACTTTTTTTTTTGGCTATTTTCACCACATTCTATCCTCTGATTTTTTGTTTAATTTCATGTAACCAATTAGGTATCAGGTAATCCATGGACATCTCTTTCTTATGCACTCTTTTCCCCAAGTTTTTAAAGTAGACTAGAGTACAGTACCAATGAGTAATGCAAGAGGTAAAACTGGTTTAAATATGGGTATCGAATTGGTTTGAAACAGAAAATATAATGACTTTAGGATCTCTCGCACTTTCCAAATCATATATCACCCTTGTAGTTATTTATATGCATCATCTGTGCCTAAAACTAACAGAATTATGGAAAAGAGGATGTTTTTTTCTCATTCTAGAACTGAACATACTGGTAAGAAAAAAAAGTTATAAATTGAACATAAAAACAATCAGAAGAAAATCAGACATTTTAACCTAAGAACTGCTTTTTTTTAAAACATAGAATGAAGCATACCTAGTTTTTTGGCTACTTCATCAATAATGTTGAGAGCATCTGTAATTCTGGACTCATCACTGACAACAACTTCAATCTCACCAACTTCAAATCCAAAATCAGCTATGTCTAGTTGTACAGTACAATTGGGTAGAAAGTATGTCTGCCTGATTGTTGTAAATGTAGCAAAACTATCTAGACATAGTTTATTCATCAACTGGTCCAATGTTTTATCATCAACAGACCCGCTACAATTATATAACTTACATAAGTGCTTCATTATTTCTGTTTCTGATGTAATTTCTAAAAGTTGGGACGAAGGATCCTTCTTACTCATATGACGTGGAGGAATCTTGAATTCCCATCTACCATTCCTTTGTCTTAGCCAACTGTCTGAAAGGGTCATTTTATACCTAATATCATCAAAATATTTATCTGAAAATTTGTTTTCTTTTGCCATCACGGCACCCATGTCCATTAACTTCTGTCTGGAGTCAGTAGATATTCTAAACTTTCTCTCAACTTCTATTTGCTTCATCTGTGGTATTGAATCCTTTTTATTTGATTCTTTTGTGTCATACTGTTTGGAATTACCTTGAGCATTTATTGCAACGGATGGAGATAAATTAAACTGTTCTGTCTGTTGTCTGGTAATTTTCTCATCAGTTAAATGTTCTTGGGACTGTGATTCAGAAATGTCCCCTATATTTGTTTGACCATCTTTACTTAAAACTTGACTTGGATATTTTTGAACTGATTTTCCAAATTGCGCAGTATGAATTCTATTGTCTTTTGCTTGGAAGGTTTTACCTTCTGTAGCAATATTTTCAATGTCTGAGTTTTTCATGTTCAAATGTTTACTTTCAGCAGATACTTGTGTTTTATATGTATGTTTTTCCACCGAACTAGCTTGCTGTTCTTGTTTCACCATTTGTAGTGAATCTTCCTGGCTCATGTTACTTAATACATTTTCTAGCTGGGACAATTTATCTGATGTGCAAGTTTTATTTTCTTCAGAGTCATATACACTTGTATCTTCTTCTTCTTCAGCAAGATTCTTTTTATCACATTTTTTCCCTCCAGGACTGAGAAAAGTTTTAGAGGATGAATCAGTCTGTCGTGTTCCTTCATACTGGTCCTTATAATCAACTGTGGTCATATCTTCATTCTTGCCACCCTCCATTGCATCTTGAGCAAACTCTGTCCCAAGATGTATGATGACATTTTCATCATCATCTTCTTCAAGTAAATAATTTTCTAACTCTCCTGATTCTTGTCTGATTGAAGCCCATCCTGCCTTTGCACTTGCTGACCTTGAGTCTTCAGCTGCCAGTGCAGCATTCTGAATAGAACTACTGTCGTCTGCCAACTGGAGGGGATATTCTTCATGACTTTTTGGTTCCAGTGGTTTACCAATGGCTTCTACTCCCATCTGATACAACATTGACACTTGTTTTTCCTTGACTTTGACAGGACTGTTATTAACACCTGTTTTTTCAGCTGTTTTTTTGGAATTCTTAGTATTGAACAAAAAGAAAGAAGTTGCACTAGTAATTTCATAACTTCCTCTGCTTTTGTTTTTTTTAGAATCA
This sequence comes from Mytilus edulis, assembly GCF_963676685.1. Classification (NCBI taxonomy): domain Eukaryota; kingdom Metazoa; phylum Mollusca; class Bivalvia; order Mytilida; family Mytilidae; genus Mytilus; species Mytilus edulis. Next base: position 52,954,644 of record NC_092348.1, on the reverse strand, counting down.
TAAATATCCGGGATTTCATCACCGATCTTGTCATTTGTTATTGTCCTTGCAACAGAACTTGTAAGAATTTCTTTCAAACATTTCAGATGATCATCAGCAATGATTTTTGTTTCACAATGGTCAATCCAAGACTCATCTTTAAATTCATTGTCATCACATGCCCTGGTGCCATTTTCTGATGGTCCGTCAACTGAGGAACCTTCATCATTATCCATAGACAGTGAGAACATTTTATCTGAATTTGGTGTGATAACTTCTGCTTTGGGACTCTCTATTTTAGTTTCCACTCTATCAATATATTCTCCTTCATTGATATCTAAAGACAGATCTGTACTTTTTGCTGTCATTACCAAACCTAAAACATAGAGCAAATACAGTTGTTCTAGTTAACCTAAGTTTGCATATACTTAAAACAGGACTACATGTCTTTTTAGAGGACACCTGTATGTAATTATTTCGACACCCCCATGAGGGGCCTCATAAAAAGACATTATAATTACAATCTGTCCATCCTAAACAGAGGGTGGTAAAGGGATATTTTCGTGCAACATTTTCAGCTTTTTTATTTCAAGTGTTTTCGTGTTTTGACCTTTTAATTTCTCGTTTTCCAGTGTTTGATTCGACGTGCGTTCCTCATGTTCTCCTTTATTTATTTTCTGTGTTTCATGTCAGTACTCTTAATTCCTCGTGCTTGTCCAGCATTTGATTAAAAAGTAAACCAGGACTAAATTCAAAGTCAGTCTGGAGATTGTTTAAATTATGTGTTCCGAGAATATTTAAAATTGCTATCAAATTAATTATTGTGAATATTTTTTTTTCAAATCAGTTGCAACTAGTGAACACTAATAGGTTACTGCAGGGTCATCATGTCCATTTCATAATGACTAGAGTGATCACCAAGAATGGCTGATTAATAAATCATTTTACTTTTTCCATTAATATTTACGATTTTATTTCTGGTGCTTCCGTTTTTCGATTTTTATTTTCCGTGCAACATGTTTGCGATTTTTATTTCACGTGTTTCCGTGTTCAGGGCTCCCCTTTATCACCCTCTAAACACTATTGTAAAAATGATATCCAACTCATAAAAAGGAATAAAGCTTTCAACACTAACATATTTGTCCTTGTTTGCCTGCAGGAAACTATTGAAACATATAAATATGACATTTTTTTATATCCACCTTTTTAGATACTAGTACATGTAATCCTTTTTTTTAAATTATAATCACCGGTTGTAGTCTCATAAAAATGATCTTATGACCAAACTAGAGACTGTGTCGCTCAACTTGGTCTATGTGCATATTAAACAAAGGACACAGATGGATTCATGACAAAATTGTGTTTTGGTGATGGTGATGTGTTTGTAGATCTTACTTTACTGAATATTCTTGCTACTTACAATTTTCCCTATCTATAATAAACTTGGCCCTTTAGATACAGAGGAATATATTTTGTAAATTTACAAAACTTTACCAAATTAATGAAAATTGTTAAAAATTGACTATAAAGGGCAATTACTCCTTTACAGGTCAACTGACCATTTTTGTCATGTTGACTTATTTTTAGATCTTAAATACTTTGCTGAACATTATTGCTGTTTACAGTTTATCTCTACAGGGGTTTTTCTGGGTATTTTGGGAAAAAGGATCCTGGCCAGTTTTGGGAATTTTTTAGCGCAGTTTTCAATGAAATTGGGAAAAACAACCAATATACAAGATGTTAGTTTTAGTGTGTTTAGTTCATTAAATTTGTTTTTAAATATAACAACATGGCATTAAAGTTTATTTGAGTATCAAAATAATGAGTTCTAACAATTTTAAAGGATTGTTATTTTTTTTTTTTTTGACATGAAAATTTGTGAACTAAAATATTTTGAGTTCTGTATAAAATATATCCTGTTTCTATTTTCTTTTTTATATATATTTTACTTTTCAATTTCAGTGTGCTATGATGGCTGTCACATGTTTGGTTCTTTTCATTTTTTATTAACTGTATTTGATTGACAAACCCGGAATTATATACTTGTTCGTTTCCGGATTTGATATTTTCCCATACTTCCTGTTTATTTATGGCAGCCATTGTTTGTCAAATAATGTTTGTCGTTCAATATGTTTCAACTTTGATTTACACATTACTTATTGACGATTTTTGACATAAAGCTAGCTGTTGAATAAAATAAACATCTCTGTCAAGAATAATAAAGATGAAAATAAATTTTGTGATCATTTGGGAATTTTACTCGCAAAATTGGGAAAAATGTAGGGTTTTTGCTGTTGGGAATGGGTCCGAAAACTGGACCCTGTGGAATGCTAGAAAAATCCATGCTCTATCTATAATAGTATTCAAGGTAATAACCAAAAACAGCAAAATTTCTTTAAAAATTACTAATTGGGGGGCAGCAACTCAACAACCAGTTGTCCAATTCATCTGAAAATTTCAGGGCAGATATCTTTGGACTTGATAAACAATTTAACTTCTTTTCAGATTTGCTCTAAATGCTTTGGTTTCAGAGTTATAAGCCAAAATCAACATTTTACCCCTGTGTTCTACTTTTAGCCATGGCAAACATCTTGATTGGTTTGCTGGTTCATAGGACACATTTTTTAAACTAGATATCCTGATAATAATTGTGGCTTAGTTTGGTTAAATTTGACCCAGTAGTTTCAGAGAAGAAAATTTTTGTAAAAGATAACTAAAATTTACGAAAAATTGGTAAAAAATGACTATAAAGGGCAATAACTCCTTAAGGGGTAAACTGACAATTTTGGTCATGTTGACTTATTTGTAGATCTTACTTTGCTAAACATTATTGGTGTTTACAGTTTATCTTTATCTATAATAGTATTCAAGATAATAACCAACCAGATGCTCCGCAGGGCACAGCTTTATACCACCGCAGAGGTTGAACCCTGAACAGATGGGTCAAGTATGGACACAACATTCAAGCTGGATTCAGCTCTAAATTTCGATTGTGATTAAATAGTTGACACAGCATAGGTTTCTGACACAGAATAAATGTGGTCTAATGAACTTCAAAATTTTTTTGGCCTTTGAGCAATTAACTATGCTGTTGAATATTAATCCTCTAAAAAATGTCTGAAGAAATTTTCTTTTTATTAATGAAATCTGAAATGAGAAAAATTGAACCCCCCCTTTTTTTTCTCACATCCCTCTTTCCCTTATTCCAAAACTGATCTCAATTCAAATTTCTAATGGCGTTTGCAACAATAACTTAACTACTCATTTAAATACATCATAAAATATTAAAATGTAAAAAATGTGCTTGTAATCACTGAATAGTAAAGATTGTTTTAATATATTAGTTGGTAGTAAAAGTGAATATACATTGTATATTGTATAAAACAATGATTTAAGTTGATTCAATTACTATTCTGGACAAAGAAAGATAACTCCAATTTTCAAAGAATATTTCATAAAAACTGTGCAATTGAAAATTTCTTGCTATTGCGCAATATTGTGCAATTAGATATTTCTTGCTATTGCGCAGTACTGTGCAATTGAAGATTTCTTGCTATTGCACAATACTGTGCAATTGAAGATTTCTTGCTATTGTGCAATACTGTGCAATTGAAAATTTCTTGCTATTGCAAAATACTTAATATAATAATGTTGGACCCCGATTTGGACCAACTTGAAAACTGGGCCCATAATCAAAAATCTAAGTACATGTTTAGATTCAGCATATCAAAAAACCCCAAGAATTCAATTTTTGTTAAAATCAAGCTAAGTTTAATTTTGGACCCTTTGGACATTAATGTAGACCAATTTGAAAACAGGACCAAAAATTAAAAGTCTGAATACACGGTTAGATATGGCATATCAAAGAACCCCAATAATTCATTTTCTGATGAAATCAAACAAAGTTTAATTTTGGACCCTTTAGGCTCCTAATTTTTTGGGACCAAAACTCCCAAAATCAATTCAAACCTTCCTTTTGTGGTCATAAACCTTGTGTTAAAATTTCATAGATTTCTATAAACTAATACTAAAGTTATAGTGCAAAAACCAAGAAAAATGCTTATTTGGGACCTGTTTGTTGCCCCTTATTCCTAAACTGTTGGGACTAAAATTCCCAAAATCAATCCCAACCTTCCTTTTGTGGTCATAGACCTTATGTTAAAATGTCATAGATTTCTGGTTACCTATACTAAAGTTATTGTGCGAAAACCAAGAAAAATGCTTATTTGGGCCCTTTTTGGCCCCTAATTCCTAAACTGTTTGGACCAAAACACCCAAAATCAATCCCAACCTTCCTTTTATGGTCATAAACATTGTGTTTAAATTTCATAGATTTCTATTTACTTTTACTAAAGTTAGAGTGCGAAAACCAAATGTCTTCGGAAGATGCCAACAGGATACCAATACCAATACGACCAAAAAATTTTCAATTTTTGCGGTCGTATAAAAACGTCAAAATTTCCTTACAATACCAATTCAGGAGCAGCAACCCAACAACCGGTTGTCAGATTTGCTCTAAATGCTTTGGTTTCAGAGTTGTAAGCCAAAATTAACATTTTACGCCTATGTTCTATATTTAGCCATGGCGGCCATCTTGGTTGGGTGGCTGGGTCACCGGACACATTTTTTAAAACTAGATACCCTAGTGATGGCCAAGTTTGGTTAAATTTGGCCCAGCAGTTTCAGGAGAAGATTTTTGTAAAAGTTAACGACACCGGATGAAGACGACCCCAACACCAAGTGATGGGAAAAGCTCACTTGGCCCTGTGGGCCAGGTGAGCTAAAAATAATTTTGCAATAATGAATTTAATTACAAATATGTGCTGGTGGGAAACATCATTTTCTAAACAAAAATAACATAATTAAATATGAATAAACCGTAGGCTAATCACATCTGTAAACTTTTTCTCACGAAATCAAATTTCAATAGCTACATTTGTATCGTTATGTCCCCAGTGTTTAAAAATAATTAATATGTCTTTACTCAATGATTCTGATGAAAATGAAAGAAAATTTGATCTCTGACAACCAATGACAACATGTCACACCTTTGACCTTTAAAGTGACCTCTAATGACAATTTAGCACAGAATTAATCTTAATTTAGCTATCAAAATTAAAGTTCAAGTACTTGTGAGGTAATTATTTAATACATTGTACTTTGTTAATTTTGATTTGACAATTTGAACAAATCTTTTTCTGCAATTGAAATTCTGAACTTAGTAACTATCAGGTCTACAGCATAATTTAACAAAACCTCATATCTTTTTGAAAAATCAAAGTATACTTCACCCCAACACTTTTACCCCTCAATAAAACTAGTTAATGAAATATTTAATTCTTAAGTAAATTAGGTGTACATACTGTAACATACTAAGAAAGAAAAGTATAACAACCCAAAAACCATAATTATATAACACCTTGGTATAAATTTTTATTTGGGTTAATTTATCTAGCCATACTGGTCATCTTTTCTTTTTAATAAAACAAATTTATACAGCAATAATATTTTCACAGTAACCAAGTAGGAATTCCCATCTTTAAATACAGTATACATAAACTGAGATATCCTACATCAAAGAAGTGAATTCAATACAGAACATTCACATTCATTCTTTTACACTTCAAGTAAATAATAAGATTTGAAGACTCCCTATTGTGAACATTAAGCAACTATGGTCTGATAGATGTTGTGATAAAATTAGAAAGTCTAAATGAATACCCAGCTGTTTCGAAATTAAATATCTCAATACAATTTATAATGAGATTTTGAATAATTTTTCTTTTAAAGTTGCTATGAACTGTAAAACAGTGTTGAAAATATTCACATAATTAAAACACATCCTTTTATGCAGGTGTGACAATCAATGGGATAATCTCAATGATTGGGGGTACCATAGGGTTCATCTTTTAACAAAAATCTTCTTTATAGGTGTGAAATTAGAATAAACACATAAGGTCCAAAATACTCCAGAAAAAATGCTTATAAATTGGAAATATTTAAATTAACAAGAATGATTTTAACTGGTCTTTTTCAAGATATTTCATTCAATATGTTAAATACAAACATGAATTGCTTCCAATCATTTTAACTTTGGTTGACTACTGTCTCATTAGTAATCATGTTACATCAACTAATTTTTATGAGAAAATATTTGTCCATCTCAACTCATGATTAAATTGGTAGGCCATTCCATCCAAATCTCTGCACCAAAGTATCATACATCAAAGTTGGGTTGGAGTCAATGTCACCTTGGCATTAATTGTATGATTCTTTCAAATTCAACGATTTAATACAAAATTGACCAATTATATTCACAGCAACTTGACCTCAAATGTTATCCTGCCATGCCTCAAATTAAATAAGTATTTGATTAGATAAGCTCCATGGGGACAGGGCAGATAAAGCCCCATGAGCTTGTAATCATATTCTTGAAAAATTGAGCCTGTATCTTTCATTTTGTAGGGATTCAAATGTGCAAATACTTGTTTGAGTTCCAATATAATACATAATAAATAAATCACATGATGCTCAGTAAAATCTAATGATTGAATCCAGTAGATCTTAAGATGAGAGCGGGGTTTAACACAACAGGAGTCCGGTTTACTCAAGACCCTCTAATTGAGTTGTTATCATTGGTTGCTCTCTGTTTATTTATTTGTTTTGTTTGTTGTTAATTGTTTTTAGGGTTAACCAGACACTTTTGTTTTGTTTCCCAATTTGTCATATCAGGCCTTTTACAGCTTTACTAATCAATCATGGGTTTTGCTCTTTGTTGGTAGGCAATAAAGTGCCCTATACTTCACTTGATTACATAATCCTCCTTTATTCTTTAATGGATAATTGTCTCATTGAAAATAATTTAACATCTCTATATTATTGATCATATATATAATAGAAGACATATTGCAGTACATGCTCTTGATAACAGTTTGACAATATTACTGCTAAATGAAGACAACCTCATCACATTGGAATATAGCAATTAATGTTTTCCTATTCTTTTTAACTGCTACTTGTTCTTTCAACAAAATAATCAAACAATAAATAACCTATGAAGCTGTCCTACCAATGCTTTAAGCTATGGCAAATCATTGCTTGTAAATCCAAAAATAGAAATGCTTGAATTTCAGGGCAGGATGGTTAAAATTAAATGGGACAATTATGATGGAACCAAATACTATTGACAGCTCATTCTTGTCTAACCTAAAACAAGAGTGCACACACCGAAATGTCTCGCCTTCTTTACTAATCATTGATATTATGTTGATAGTCCTAAGTATAAAGCTTTATTACAACTGTCACATAAACTTAACATTAACAAAGATAGCTAAACAAAGACCAATGAACCATGAAAATGAGGTCAAGGTCAGATGAACCATGCCAGGCAGACATGTACAGCTAACAAAGCTTCCATACAACAAAAATAGTTGACCTATTACTTATAGTTTAAGAAAAATAGACCAAAACACAAAAACTTAACACTGTGCAATGAACCGTGCAATTGAGGTCATGGTCAAATAAAACCTGCGGGACTGACATATAGATCACAATATATTTCCATCAACCAAATATAGTTGACCTTTGGCATATAATATTAGATAAAAAGACCAAAACTTAAAAACTTAACTTTGACCACTGAACCATGAAAATGAGGTCAAGGTCAGATGACATCTGCCCACTAGACATGTACACCTTACTATCATTCCATACAACAAATATAGTAGACCTATTGCATAAAGTGTGAGAAAAACAGACCAAAACACAAAAACCTAACTATAACCACTGAACCATGAAAATGAGGTCAAGGTCAGATGACACCTGCCAGTTGGACATGTACACCTTCCAGTCCTTCCATACACAAAATATACTAGTCCTATTGCTTATAGTATCTGAGATATGGACTTGACCACCAAAACTTAACCTTGTTCACTGATCCATGAAATGAGGTTGAGGTCAAGTGAAAACTGTCTGACGGGCATGAGGACCTTGCAAGGTATGCACATACCAAATATAGCTATCCTATTGCTTATGATAAGAGAGAATTCAACATTACAAAAATTCTGAACTTTTTTTTCAAGTGTTCAGGCCATAAAAAAGAATAGGTTTGTTTGCCCAAACCCTACCTACCCAAAAAAAAGCTGCCTACTCAAATTCTTTTATTGTCCTGATTTGAAAAAGATTTCTTTTAATCAGATAGGCATGAAGAATAATAAACACCTGATGCTTCAATTTCTTTTTTTGAAAAAAAAAGAAAACGCCTACCTACCTACCCACTGTCTCAACCTTGGGTAGGGTTTGGGCAAACCAAACTATTTTTAATTGTGGCCTCACTGAACCATGAAAATGAGGTCAAGGACATTGGACATGTGACTGACGGAAACTTCGTAACATGAGGCATCTATATACAAAGTATGAAGCATCCAGGTCTTTCACTTTCTAAAATATAAACCTTTAAAGAAGTTAGCTAATGCTGCCGACGCCGTAGCCGCCTCCGCCATAGCAACCACGGGATTACTATCCCTATGTCGAGCTTTCTGCAACAAAAGTTGCAGGCTTGACAATAAAAACTGCGTTTTCAGGACAATATCATATAAAGTTTCACCTTTGTTTATGTTTAACTGACACTGATGGTCATGGGTTTGATCTGAAGACATAATAAAATGCTTAGGTGAGAGCAACCTGATATGACCGCAGAGGTCGAACCATGAACAGTTGGGATAAATTTGGACACAATATTCAAGCTTGATACTATCTGAATTTGAATTTTGATCAAATTTTTGACATAATATAGGTTTCTGACACAAAATGAATGTGGTCAAAGATCTCACAAATCTAATGCCCAATACTTTGCAATTGAAGATTTCTTCTTGAAATTAAAAAAAAATTAAAAATTTGAAAAAAAAATGAACCCCTTAAAAAAATGGACCCCCCCTATATCTTTTTGAATCCCCATTAGGAGCAGTAATCATCAAACTCAAACCCACTCTTTCCTTTGTAGTATGGAACCTTCTAGTACAATTATAGAGAGATCCATAAACTTCAACGTTATTGTCTGGAAACTAAAAAAAATGCTTGTTTTTGCCCCTAATTCCTGCATGTTTGCGGCAATTACCCCCATTCACATAAACTAAAGTTATTGTCAGAAGCCAAATGTGTCTTAGGACAACCTCGCAGATGACGACAACCGTATAAAAACTGGTTATTGTTGTTTTCTAAATAAGACCAAAGACAGCTGAGTGTTAGAATATGTGCCAGGTATGGTACCTGATGACTACATGTCCACTGTTACCAGCACATTCTAACCTTCCAACTGTTAGTGCACTATCTTGACTAATTTTGTAGTTTTTTTTGTTTTCTAATTTTCTACTTTTTTTTTTAACTAACTTTTTTCAATATAATATCTATCTGATTCAAATAACTTGACCAAGAATTCATTGAAGAAACATATTTCTATGCTGAATATTTGACAGTTTTAAAATGTAAATAAATCATTAAATGATATTGTCATTAAAATATTTCTATGCAATTCATAAAGAGCTAAATAATATTACTATGTTGTATTTCCCCCATGATAATAATAATTTGAATTGTTCGCATTGACTATATACAGTTGGTATCTATCCTGTATAAGAATTCACTGGTCAGGTGCTTTTTTATCAGTTATGTTAATTATATTCATGAAGATAAAATGCTACTCGAGGACAAACACACCTTGATTTTCACCTGAGAATATAATTAAATTCTAATGACAAATACTGAAGATAGAATCTTCACATTATTTTTGACAATCATACCCATTTATGCAGTTATCTACTTTATCTTGAATTTTAAAATGAAAATATTTTATTGTGTTGAATTTAAACAAGGCAAAAGTTTACCTTCATTACAAAATATCAAAATTTATATGCCAGAAATTATTACATAAAATCTGTAGGCTATAATTTACAATCTTTCTTTTAAATGTGAGCCACAGTTTTTCTTTGACTATAAATTTTTAAGAGATCCTATATTTGTTTTTCATCGGCTGTAAACACCATTAAAGATTTTGCAACCATAATTATAAAAATTAATAGAACACATACCTTATAATTATATTTCATAAAAATCTGAAAAAATTCAAAGACAACAATTGATTCATTCTTGTATAGAACTTGAGCTCATAAACACAGAACTACTAGTTATTAAAAAGTAATCAATGAATTAATTATCGTGCAACAGAATATGCAAACAATTCACTCAAATTTTATTGTGACTTTTCATTTAAGTTTGAGAACATTTTGGATTGACTTTTAATTGTATTCATGGACCCCTTAAAACAGTTATATTCATGAGAAAAAAAATCCTATCTAACAAAGACAGAATAAGCAGAAAGTTTTAAATGACAAACCTGTGGTCCTCAAATTACACATTGATGAATGATTCTGCCAAGAAAAATAAATAAGATGCTCTAAGAAGCTGAATCACTTATCTTGCAAAAAATGATATTTCAACATTCAACCTTTGTTTCTTAATATAGCTTTCAAGAGCATATCTAAACTGCACACAACAGCATTGATGGACAGTTAATGGTTGGGTTGCACAGAATGTTTCATAAAACAGTCGAGAATGCAGTATTTTCTGCAACACCAATAGTGTAAATTTTGCTGAAAAGAGTTCTCAAATCATTGAAACCTAGCAGTAAGATTAAACACATGTTGAAGTTGTGTGCACCTGCTATTGTGAAATTGTTGGAGTAATTTTCTCCCAATTTTCTAGACTTGGGAACTTAATTCTTTATTTTAGCAGAATTCACTTCTATAGTGTAGTACAATGTACTAAGTTTGTGTAATCAACTTCTACAGTTTTCAACCAAGATCATCGAAACTGAACAGAAGGATTGTGCACATGTTGAAGTTGTGTCCCTAGTATTAAGCAATCAAATTAGTTCATTTTCTCTCCACAGTTAGTAACTGAATTATTTGTCAGCAGTGACGCAGATTCCTGAAACTGAACAGAGATTGCACACATATTGAGGTTTTGCACATCTATTCCCATTTTCCTGAACAGTTATGATAATATCTAGTCTATTTCATAGAATTGCACAACTTCAAGTTAAGTTGTTTCTTAACTGAAAATTCTCAGTAGCAGCCTTCAACACTTACTTGTAATTGTTCAACACAACTGGCTACAATGATTTTAAATGCTTAGATCTTCTCTACTAAGTCTTCTTTCAGGTACTGAAAAAAAAATTATTTCCCTTTTAAAGATATATTTCACATAAAATAAAGTTATCTCTCTTAGAATAACTAGCTGGCTCAAGACCACAATTAATGACCCCGCTTTTCATTGTCCACGAATATAGTTCCCTTTAATTAAAATGTATTTTCTCTTTATTTTTTTTCTTTCCCTTTCTCATACCTTTCTTAGTTATTCTGGGGTGGAAATGAAAGAAGAGAGCTGAAATGAACATTTTGATGTTTTATTTTAACTGATTTTGATAAGGAAAGAGTGATTCGGCCAGTTGCAAAAAGGTAATATTTACACTTTTCGGAACATCTCTTGACTTGTCTATAGGGGTACATACCTGCAAACTTCCACTATTTGAGGGGGATTTCCCCCATGAAAGCTCCCAAATGGAAATTTTGAAAGAGGAATTTTGTCCACAATCTTAAACAAAACAGTTTTAAATTTTATAAATCCTAAAGGCTATAAAAGTTTGAAGAAGCCAAAAAACAACATTAAAATGCATTTGAAGGCCCCCTTGAAGGTTTTTTGGGACCACAAGAGTGCTCTTGCATGTAAATCCCCCATGGGCATTTTTAAAAGTTGTAAGGTAGCGGGGTATGGATGTGTATTGGCCAAATTTGTATGATGTAAACATGCAATTTTTCTGAAAATTGCATATATTTTTGGACCTGAACTGTACATTACACACACAAAAAAATAGACAAAAAGGATAGGCAATTTTTTTTTAATGTGACAAAACGTTATAAAGAACTGATAGAGGAATTAATTGTGGTCACCGCCAGCTTTGTTAAATTGTGCACAAAGCAATTATGGCAAAATTTTTAATATTGTTAATAGATAAAAAAAAAAAACTACTAGTATAACTTTAAGATCAAATGAAATAAAATTATCTTATCACAATTTTTCATTTTTCAATGCAAACTAAAAATATGAAATCTTGCATCTACATAAATGTTTATGAGATCTACCGATAAGGCAATTAGAGTAAGCAGTTGATGCACCTGCCCAAACCTGTTAATAAGCACGTTTTAATTAAGTCAAATCACAAAACTTAATGAAACATATCAGTAAATATTAAATAATGCTGTAATCAAAGACTTCTATGTATCAGAAATGTGTTAATTTCATAGTCTTTTGAAGTTTGATATTGTAATTAATAGCTTGCTTTAATTTAAGCATGACACTTTGGCATCCTTATTTTGAACAACTATTAAAAAAAAAGGTAGATTAAATAAATATAAAACAGGTGGATTTTAGATAATGTGTAAAAAGTCTACTTGTTGACACTTTCATTGGAAATATAGTATTAAATCTAAAGTTTCCTGAAGTAAAATGATTTTAATTAAAGAAAGTAAAAGTTTTAATGGAGCCTGAAAAAACCATTTAAAACAGTAAAAAAATATGTTCCTTTATTATTCAATTTAGGAATAACAGTTTTGTTTTTAAAGATTTGCCACTGTCAAATTCAAAATTGATGGTGCACATCTGGTATAACATCAAATCTCAACCAAATGGTTAAGCAAGAAAAAGTTGACCGAGGCAGAATAAGAGCCCCCCTATTTTTCTGAGAAAAAATATTTAGATTTTTTATAGGAAGTCACTGAAGCATGACCGGAGCAGGCCCCTCTCAGGCAGTCAGTGGGCCCCAACTTATGAAATTTTTTGGATCTGCCCACTGACTGGCACTTCCTGTTGTGCTTTTTCTGGTACATGTACAAAATGTAAGTGTTCTTCTTAATCAAAAAAAAGTTTTAAAGAGTTGTGATTTTAAAGTATAGCTAATACAGATAAAAATCTAAAGCTGAAGGTTTAAATCAAGCGCTGTATGTATAAAGTTTGGTGCAGTAGATGCAAAGTCCGGTAGGGTAGATCTAAATACTTTCCAGAGCTGTAGATTCAAAAAGTTAGATTTTCCTTCAGGATTAGATGAGAAGACCTGCAATTTTGTAACAATTCACAGGTAAAAGTGCAAAAACTTGAGGTTGGCAACTAAGAGGCATACAAAATAGGATAGGGACGTTAAACTAAAAACACCAGCTTTTGTTTAAACTCAGTTAACTTACTTAAAGTATTTGTCATGAAAACTGATAATCATCTCTATGAACAAGTACTCTGTGAGTATTGCATGGCAATACATAGTCCCCTACCGGTTAATAAAACTTGACATGTAACTTGTCATGATAAAACAATACACCAAATATCAAATCAATATCTTCAAGCATTGAGAAAAATAGTCTGGAAAACTGAATTTGCCGCCTGATTGACTGACTGACCAACCAACCGACCAAGCGACAAGACAGAGTGACAGGAATGCTATATCTAAATAATGCCATCAAAATATTTACAATCCTAAGTTTTTAGTTTTTATTTGGATTCTTGGAATAGTGTTTTTTTGCATTTTCGCAATAACAAAACTATAAAAAAAAAATGATAATAATTGAAACATACTACATATGTTACAAGGTCTATCAATACATAACATTAACAAAGAAAATATAATCAAAGAACAAATATAATAACATTTTTGTTTAGTCATTTATTTTTACAAAAGATTTTTTAAACAAAGCATTAATACAACATGTTTTGTTTCATCACAAAAAGTTAATTTCAGTGGATATGTGGGGCCATTATCCAAATTAATTTGATTAACAGCTTGAAAATATTAAATCAAAAATATACAGATGTTACAAACCTTGAATATTGAATGCATTTATTAATAAATGGAAAATTAACAATAAAAATCTTACTTTGTAATCAATTTTATTAAGTTGGTCTAAAAACTTTACATGTTCTAATAATAAGGAAAATTACACAAAATAAAAATCTTAATAGATTTATTCATAAAAAAGGGATAGTCTAAGGCCTAAATTAAAATATTGTTTGTTTGCCCTTTTCCGACCCTATGTCTTGAAACAGGGTAGGTAGGTAGGTAAAATATTTTATTTTTCTTTCCCAAAAAATAACTAAGCTCGGTACATTTTTTGTCATGGGTAGGCAGGTAGGTATAATATTTTATTTTATAGATACAAAATCTGCATGATATCATTTTTGTCTGTATTGCTTTTGTTTAAGTATGCTTTTGCTTTTAAGTATAATAGTCCCAAGAATTTTAACTTACTAATATTCTGTACTACGTACATGTACCTTGTACGCTTAACCTGGACCTAAAGTTTTTCTGTAAGAGATAACTTTGTCCTGGTAAAATATGTCCGGGTAGACATAACATGCATACTTTGTACATTACTAGTAGAAAAAGTCCCTAGAGTGTTTAAATTTTCGTGTGTGCCTGTGTTTCCAATAAAAATGCTACAAGACTTGAAACTTAATTGTCACGTTTTTTACATCGCATTTATATATGATCTGTATGGAAAAAACTTGGCGATTTTACTGCCAAATATTCTCCCCTTTACAGACCTTTGGTTCATGTTAGATATAAATCAGAATATATCAATGCTGGTCAAAGGCATCGTTACCATAATCATCCTGATCTACGGACCAAAAGCCATCACTACATAGGATACAAAGTCTGTTTACAAAATATTTTGTACACACATTGATAATTTAGTATTGGAGGAACTTTTTTTGAATGAACCCAGCTCTTCAAGTATAAAGACACAGAGTAACGTTTGTTAAATCATGATTTCAAAGCTTTCAATACAACATCCATTTCAAACAAATTTATGCTTTGAAACTCCAAACGCAAGTGTTCGTTCATGTCAAACGCTCACATGATACAAAACAGACTAGACCTTATACGGGAAAGATCAAACCCGAGAATTCCGGTAAAAAAGCTTTGAGCGGGAAATACAAATATAAGATTAATTTTTGGTAGGAACAAAAAATAAAATAAAATAAAATCTTGCTGGTAAACACAAATAAAAGATTTTCAGGCGGAACGAATTTATAGGGTCGGTCGGTAAAGGGCAAACAAACAATATTTTAATTTAAGCCTAATTATTGACGTAATTATAAGTTGGTGAATATTAAACTGCATCAATTTGGTAATAAATGATATTAATAATTAAGAAGCAAGCAATAAAAAAACACAATATATTACTTATATTTATAGGTAAATTCATTACTGCCTATTGTTTTGTAAAGACAAATATAAATAATGTCAGAAAAAATGTTGTTTTCATCTTCTAATAGCACATATTGTATTTTTCTTTCTTAATTAACATAAAAAGCATCCATGTCTGATAATTCATTAGTTCTGTTGAAAAAGTGTTTACGTGTACATCATGTCGTTTTACAAACTTTTCCCATACCAAAATTCATGGCAATCAATTTTTAAAGATGCAAAAAAATGGAAGTTACAGGTTATCTATTGAAGCATCTGAGTTCCATCCAATTATTGGTAGGGTTCTTGTTGCTTTGTTTTCTTTGTTGTGTTGAGGATATTTGTTTGTCTTTTTGGCTGTTCAGTTGTCTTGTTTAGAATCAAATTGACCCCCCCCCCCCCCAATCTTTGAACATAAAATTAAATCTTAACATGACAGCTGAGGTGTTCAATTCTCCTCTTTTTTTTAGATGAACTGCTTTGTTACAATCTCAGGTGGTAGAGGGACCATATAGCGATAACTTCCTGTATTAACCATACAAAAATTTAGAGAGGTTCTGATTATTTTGTATCCAAGGATATCTGTATTGCCCATAGAAGCTTTCAAAACTCAGCAATGTTTAGGGTTCACACAAAAATCTAATGATTCAATTAGCTCTTAAAATTAATCATCATTTATACATTTTCTACATAAATACTTGCAATCATAACCATAATCCCACTATGAGACTTAACCCAGAGGGTCATTCTAACTTTTCTGTACTCTAATTCTCTTTTTTTTTTGTAATTGACTGCCATGAAATTTGGTTAGGAAAATGATGTTCAAAAAGAATTAGCTACTGATGATGTAAACCAAACTTTTTTTTTATAAATAAATAAAGGATATATATAGCTATATTTAAAAGTAAAGTAACAAAAATGCAGAACTAAGGAGAAAATTCAAAACGATACGTCAATAATCACATGGCAAAATTGAAAAGTGAGAAAGTTTAACAAGAAGTCTTTACAATCTGAATTGCTACTGGTGCTCTGTCTGTTTAGAGATTAAGAAGTTGCATAAAGAAACCCCAAAACATTTAGTATTTGAAGGGGCAAATCAGTACATTGTTATCTATTTATCATGCCTGGAGATTAACTGATTTTGAAAGAAAACTATGGAGGAAATGGTGATGACAAGCAAGCAAATAATTACATGTAATATTTAACAATTATTCATATAGCCGCAGAGTTGTATGGTTAATCCTATAATGAAAATTCTACTCATCCAGAAGTTATGTTCAATAAAATTATTTTAATTCTTAAACTGAACTCAATGTACTTTATAACATAAAAGTTAAATTGTCTTCTATTTGGCAGTTAATTTTTCAGTGTAATAAAAAGACTTTATTGATGTTAGCCTAATACCCACGCCAAATAATATGTCATTTATTTGGGTATATAGGTGAAAATTCTTTCCATTGACATCTGTAACACCTAGCTACCATACATTATAATGTGAATTAATTAAACTGACAAACAAATTATTTTCTACAAATTAAAGAATTCCATTATCTTTCTTTATGACACTGTTGAGGGTCCTCATGAGAAGCCTATATTCTTTAATTAACTACAGGTAACTTTGACAATAGTACAAATATCTTGCAACATTTTCATAAAAGAACAGAGTTCTAATGTCTCTCTTAATGCACATATTGTATGGCTAGGGGTAATAATAGCAAAAATCAGCCCAATATCTGAAAGTGTTCAGAAAAAGTCCTGATAACTGTGAATTTCAACAATTTATCAAAGTCTAAAGCCCATAATTTTGGCAAAAATTAGCAGAGTAGAATGAAACTTAAACTTAATCTGTAACACATCACAGTTAACTCACATAAAAACAAGAATGTGTCCTCAGTACACAAATGCCCCACTCGCACTATCATTTTCCATGTTCAGTGGACCGTGAAATTGGGGTAAAAAGTCTAATTTGGCATTAAAATTAGAAAGATCATATCATAGGGAACATGTGTACAAAGTTTGAAGTCGATTGGACTACAACTTCATCAAAAACTACCTTGACCAAAAACTTTAGCGGGACAGACGGACGGACGGACGAACGGACGCACAGACCAGAAAACATAATGCCCCTCTACTATCGTAGGTGGGGCATAAAAATCAGCCCAATATTTAAAGGTGTTTAGAAAACAGTTGGTTATAACTGTTTGTTGCGAAATGACAGAATGACGGACAAGGGTAATAAACAGCTGAGCCATAGGCACATGATACGCCTGTCTCATTTTCAAAGAATTAAGTTCAAAAACTTCTCAATTTCATATCAGAAAGTTATAAAAATCAAAAGGGAGCTTACATAAATAGATATAACCAATTCACCAGTTTCATGAGAACTGCTGAAAGCATTTAGTATTTTTTAAGTTATTGTCCAAAAACTTTTTAATGACTAAAACCCCAAAACTAGGAAACACAAAATTAAAAATTTACAAAAAATAAAAGGGAGGTCAAGTCAATAGATATAAACAATTCACCAAAGTTTTATGCAAATTGATTAAAGTGTTTTTGAGTTACCGTAATGTCCGACATGGTGACGACGGACAGACAACAGAATACCATAATATGTCCCAGAAAGGGGCATATACAAACTATATGAAAATCATATATGCAAGACATTTCAGAAATAAGTTTTTAGCAAAAAGAAAGGAGAACCTTGAAGAAACTGAAAAATAGTCATTTATCTAGTTTAGAAAGAGAAACTAAAGGTAACAGAAATGCAATAAAGACAAAAAGACGTAAAATCAGATTACACCTCCTTTGCAAGTGAAATCTATGTTATTGAAAACTCAACTTTGTTGAATTCCTCCACAAGCTGTCTTGACTAAAGGCAATTGCATATTAAAGGTCATTTCCATTTAACTTATATTGTTGAGTTGCTGTCTCGTAATTTTTTCCCCATAATCTTTGACCATTAAATCACAATTTCAATTCAACTAGACACAGCAGTAAAGATTAGGGATATCACATGTACTTTGAAATCCAGAATTGTTGCAGATATAAATAAAATGAGATTTGGGCTTAATGTATAAAAGACCAGAAAACCACCCAACAAAACAGTTAAAATGAAAAATTGTTTAAGCTAAAATCTAACATTCTAATGCTTAAACTTGCTACATCTTTACAATTAACTTTGTAGAAAAGCTTTATCTTCATAATATCTCAACTGACATAATTACAAGAAAAACCAAAAATCAATTTTAGACAGACAATATTAATGTCATTAAATAACTAAGAACACCACAGCACAACCTGCAGAACATGTCCCTAGGCCATATGACTTTTAGACTAGACAGTTCAAAAAGATAACTGCAAAGTTTTCTAGGGCAGTTTTATGCCAATTAAATATTCTATCAATATTGTTGCTGTCAAGACAGCAGGGGTAAACAAATCAAAGACAAAATTAAACACTTAAGTATATCATTAGAAGAAAGGTCAAAACAATACAGGGAATCTTGATTCATTTACAAGGCAACACAAAATGAATATTTCTACTTTGCCATGATTAAATTCTTGATGCATTGAAAATGCAAATGATTCGGAGATGAAGCAATTAAGTCAATCAATGGGAGCAAATTCATCAATTCAAAATTAACTAACAAATCAAGTGTAGAGAAAAAATGTCATTAGAGGGTATAGATGAGAAAACTGTTTGATTTTGTATCAAACTGTTATTCTAAATCAATATTATAAATAATGAGTAGCAGTCAAGATGGCCCCTGACTATTTCTATGTCCCTTACCAACCAAGGTCACCCTGATAGAGCTATTACAGTCAAAAAGATGTTTAACATCTAATAAACATCAACCTGAATCAACCTGCATAAACTTTTACTGATCCGAATATTTTGGTAAAAAGTTAAGTGATTCAGATATAAAAGAAATTCACTTAAAATGAAAGAACCTTAATGAGCGCTCACATACCCCACGTCTCCACATTGTCGCTGGAGAAATAAAATAATTGTATAAGAAAAAAAAATTTGAGTCAATATGCACATCTACATAGTATGTCCTTATTATCTACAAAGGTTTCATCAAATTCTGTTGTGTAGTTTCAGAGGAGTTGCGATGACAAACTGTTGCAGTAGTATATTGAAGCAAATAAGTTCAAAAGGGCGTAACCCCTAAAAAAAAAATAAAAAATCGTAATTTCCTGTCAATATGAACATCTAATCGTATGTCCTTATTATCTTAAAAGGTTTCATTGAATTCTGTTGTGTAGTTTCAGAGGAGTTGCGATGACAAACTGTAACAGTAGTATATTGAAGCAAATAAGTTGAAAGGGGCGTAACTCCTAGAAAAAAATTGAATTGTAATTTCCTGTCGATATGCACATCTACATAGTATGTCCTTATTTCGTTAAAAGGTTTCATGAAATTCTGTTTTTTGGTTTCAGAGGAGTTGCGATGACAAACTGTTGTACATATGTAGTAGTATATTGAAGCAAATAAGTTCAAAGCGGTGTAACTCCTAGAAAGAAAAAAAATGAATCGTAATTTCCTGTCGATAAGCATATCTAAATAGTATTTACTTATTATCTAAAAAGGTTACATGAAATTCTGTTGTGTGGTTTGAGAGGAGTTGCAATGACAAGAAACAGGACTGACAGACAGACGGGTCAAAAACATTATACCCTCCGCAACTTCGTTGCATGGGGTATAAAAATGTTTAAACAACAAAAATACACAATTAAAAGGACAAAGGTGGGTAAGGCACATACCAATAGCACAAATAGAAGAATTTCATAAGAAACTACAAAACAGAAACATAGGTAAACGAAGGTTATTGCAAGAGATGCATGATCACAACAGAAGTAAGATAGTAAAGGACACAGTAAACAAAACTACAGGAATATTAGTTGGTTACTAGACAGTACAATGTAGTAAAAAAATATAAGTGAGTGAAAACATGAACAACAGTAAAGTCACAACAAAGTATACAGTCAGAAGTCAGAAGTAAACATATGAATTATAGGTGACCTGAAGTGAAGTAAATATCAATGAGGCAGAAACCCATTGCAACTTAACACAATTGATATCTAAAAGTCATCATATGATGATGGGCAAGTCCTTACACAATTTTTATAGGTCAGAAATAGTAGTAACAAATTTATATCATTTACCCTACTTCACAATTATGAATAAATCTACTTCCTTATAAAAAGGACTTCAGGTTTAAAAAGGACACATTTGCAGATCCACTATTTGTTTTTACCATTATAGAGTTGTCTTTCTTAGTCCTTGACTGTTTACTACAATAAATTTTATTCAGTTTTCAAATACAATTTAATTTGACACAAAATCTCACCAAAAATTGCTGAATCTAAAATTACTTTGATTAAAAAAAAATATGCATCTAAAGTGTAAATGCATAGCTTTTTCATAAATAAGATATATGACAACACATGATAATTTCCAAATATAGATACATTGTAAACATTCTACTGGCAAGAATGATAACCTTGGAAACATATATTTAAGGTAATTATCGGTACAAGCTAAAATTTTAACACTTATAATTATTCAGGAATTTTCCTTTTAAGAAGACTGACGGTTTTAAGTTAGATCAGATAAATTTCTGATGCATCTGTGTAAAGATGTATCTAAATAACATCCTGACTGAAAATGCCTTTAGGCAAATTGATGTGAATTTTTTTATTTTAAATACTTGATAATTACATTATTAGTTCCATTAGGGGGTCTTTTAGACAGATAATTGCAGGACCTACAATTAGTGACACAGGTGCACCCCAACTCAAAACAATATTGTTCTCAAACTCTCTTAAAAATCTGACATCAAGACAAAGCAATCAGCGACCCATTTCTCGTAAAATTTTAAGTATTAATTAAAAGGGAAAATTGATACCCAGCGTAATGGTTAGAAGTTGAATGATGTATGGTTTCTCAGGGTGGATAATTAACAATGTTAGTCTATCCCTGATTTCTCTCCTATTAATTAAAAAATAAATTGTACTGAATAAATTAATCTTGAATGACAATTTATGTTAATTAGGTTTCAAATTCCTCTACTTAAATTGTTTACTTTAAATCTAATAATATCAAGTACCCCATCAATTAATTTAAACAGATGACAATATTTCTAAACTTGACCCAGAGTTTTGTGAAACAAACAAGAAAAGATCTTTCTCAGTAATTAGAAACAGGTATAAAGGTTAATCTTTCCCAAATAGTCATAACAACGAATTATTCACAAGTCTAGGAGCAGAAGATAAAGATTGTGGACAAAAAGGGCTCTAAATGAAATATTTGATTAGTACACCTACAAGTCTGTTGGCCTTTATAAAAGAAAGTCATTCTTTTGGGTTATCTTTGATTAAAGAAAATTTAAAGACATATAAAAAAAATGTTAAATACCAAGTTTTATGTCTATACTAATAATTGAAAAGTCAATAATTATAGAATTATTATAAAGTTCTCATTTCCTTACATCAGCTGTTCAAAACATGTAAATGTCACAAGTTACGATTATTTTGAACAAACAATATTTTCCTTAATAATGCAACCTAATGAGTGCCATATAAAGAAGCTGTGGAATTTGATAGATTTTCCTGTCAATTAGACAAAATTAATGATAAATAATAAACACTATGCTGCTAGCAATAATTACCCCAATCACTCAATGCCCAAAGGATATATTTTTTATGGTGATAAATTGTCATTAATCAATGTAAGAGAATTTAGTTGAAAAACATGTTGCACAATTCATTTTTTGAATTATGTAAATGAGACAAATTGTTAAATTAGCCAAAAACTTAAAAGCACCAATAAAGAATTACTGATCACCGACACTGTCAAGTCTGAAAAATTGTTTATAAAGTAAAACCTGTAATTAGGGAATCAAATTTGTTCAATTTTTTACAAGTTGTCTGCAAACTCAAAACTAATCAGACAAAAAATTAGTTGGAAATCAAAAAGACTGATTTTCTTCAAATATTTTTTTCCAATAACATGCTACACAGATAATATAGTTACAAATTCTATTTTCTGACTTAAAGTGAAGTAATTCACTAGAGAATATTATATAGTCTGAATATTTGTTATTGAGAAATCATTATTCTTAGTGTGATAATTTTGTGATTTATTTTTATCTGCAAAAGTTTAGTACTCACTGAAAGTACAAATTCTCTCTTTCTTTCTTTGAAGACTTAAAATAAACAATTAAACCTTGGGACAAGTGTTTTGTCAGCCATAGGTAACCATTTTGATGTATATATATGATTTTTCCCTGGAGAGTTACCAAGTAGGTATGTTGTGCTGTCCAATATTTTTGGTAATGCCTATTAATCATTTTATGTATTATGACAATTCCTTATATCTCTAACATTTTTTTGGTCAAATGGCAAAAGAAACAACCTCACTGTCAGTTTCAAGATATCTGCTTTGAAAGAAGTGAAAGATATCTAACTCTATCAAATTTAGCAAAACTATAAACACCAGCAAAAAGACCCAACTTTTCATATGTTTCAAAAACTGTACCCATATGTAACAAAAAATAGAGGTATTTGAAATGTGTGTTTGTTTTCAAATAAGTCCTTTTTATTAACATTTCTGCATAGTGGTCCAATTCATTGACGAAGGACATAAAGACAGTCACAGAGACCAGAATTTAAAACTAGAGGCTCTAAAGAGCCTGTGTCGCTCACCTTGGTCTATGTGAATATTAAACAAAGGACACAGATGGATTCATGACAAAATTGTGTTTTGGTGATGGTGATGTGTTTGTAGATCTTACTTTACTAATAATTCTTGCTGCTTACAATTATCTCTATCTATAATGAACTTGGCCCAGTAGTTTCAGCGGAAAATGTTAGTGAAAATCTACAAATTTTATGAAAATTGTTAAAAATTGACTATGAAGGGCAATAACTCCTTAAGGGGTCAACTGACCATGTTGGTCATGTTGACTTATTTTTAGGTCTTACTTCATGTACTTTGCGTTACATAATTGCTGTTTACAGTTTATCTCTATCTATAATAATATTCAAGATAATAACCAAAAACAACAAAATTTCCTTAAAATTACCAATTCAGGGGCAGCAACCTAACAACAGGTTGTCCAATTCATCTGAAAACTTCGAGGCATATAGATCTTGACCTGATTAACAATTTAACCCCTGTCATATTTGCTCTAAATGCTTTGGTTTTTGAGTTATAAGCCAAAAACTGCATTTTACCCCTATGTTCTATTTTTAGCCATGGTGGCCATCTTGTTTGGTTGGCCGGGTCACCGGACACATTTTTTAAACTAGATACTCCAATGATGATTGTGGCCAAGTTTGGTTAAATTTTCAGAGGAGAAGATTTTTGTAAAAGTTAACGATGACGGATGCCAAGTGATGAGAAAAGCTCACTAGGCCCTTCGGGCCAGGTGAGCTAAAAAAAGGTGGATGAGTGTAAGATCCAATGTTCTAAGGGGTCCAACATAGAGAAAATAGGGTCACAAATAAATTTTCTTCATGAAAAATAACATTCTTACTCTAGGACATAATTTGATTACATGGGTCATTTTCTCATTCTGCAGTTACTTCCCTTATCTCAATTTCTTTACATCAGGGAAATTTAAAATATGAAAAAGACATCTGTACTTTATTTGAAAAATTTGATAAAAAACTGTTGCTGATAATTTTAATGTTGAACAAACTTTAATTAAGAAAACATTACAATCAGATAAGTATAACCCATTACCAGCCTCCCAAATATAATGCTTTAAATTTGAAAAGAGATTACAATCTGCATAACTAATAGCATAAAATGAATCAGAGTTGTCATTAACAAATACTACCCACCTTCTTCAAAAATAAAATTCATATTAGTTTAAAATGAAAATATGTTTTAATTTCACCGAACAAAGGGGACTTAGTAAGCCTTGTAGAAACACCCATGATAATTTATGCAAATCTTTTGCCTTTGAGCACGCTAGTTATCTTGTTAAAGGTTATATCAAAATTACGCACTTTAATTCCCTATGTTAAATAAACTATTTAAAATGTCCGACAGCTTGGTACAATCTAATATTTAAACATTTAAAATACAAAGTAAACAAACATTTTATTTGTTTTTGGCAGTAAATCATTACCTTAAAAGTTGATTAAATACTTTTGTATTAAAACACTTAACGAAAATTATATATTCACATTCCAGTATTGTCAATTTAGTCTAATTTGGCTGGAACATGTCTACATGTTGATGTAAAAGAATGCATGATATTATGGATGACCTCAGATTACTTATAATTATTGTCTATTCATTTGATGTTTGAACAAACTTTACAGTCTTAATTAACATAGGAAGATGTGGTATGAGTGCCAATGAGACCAAATCTCCATCCAAGTCACAATTTGTAAAAGTAACCATTATGTGTCAAAGTACTGTCTTCAACATGAGTCTTTTGGCTCACACCAAACAGCAAGCTGTAAGGGCCCCAAAAATGACCAGTGTAAAACCATTCAAATGGGAAAACCAATGTCTAAACTATATAAAAAAGAAAAAGAAGTGAGGAACACTTATGAATCACATCAACAAACAATGGAAATGCCAATACATTTGCATACCAATTATCATTGACTTAACATTAGAGGTTCATCTAAAACTGATCTTATACAATCTTTAACATGCAAAGTATCTAAAACATTTAAAGTCTCAATAGACCATGATTGAGGGGGCATGGCCAAATAATCTCCATGGAAATTAAATGTGCAAATGCTACTACATCTGTATACAAACTATCATTAAAATTGAGAAAGGAAATGGTGAATATGTCAAAGCGACAACCACCCGACCATAGAGCAAACAACAGCCGAAGGCAACCAATGGGTCTTCAATGTAGCGAGAATTCCCGCACCCGTAGGTGTCCTTCAGCTGGCCCCTAAAATATGCATAATAGTACAGTGATAATGGACGTCATACTAAACTCCGAATTATACACAAGAAACTAAAATTTAAAATCATACAAGACTAACAAAGGCCAGAGGCTCCTGACTTGGGACAGGCGCAAAATTGCGGCGGGGTTAAACATGTTTATGAGATCTCAACCCTCCCCCTATACCTCTAGCCAATGTAGAAAAGTAAAAGAATAACAATACGCACATTAAAATTCAGTTCAAGAGTCTACAACTAAGGGTTCCCCTTAAACTGACCTAATCACCAACTAAAACATGTAAACTAAGCAAAAAGTTTCTCTGTTAATAGACCATTACTGAAGGGGCAGGGCCAACTAAGCTAAATAGAAATGAGATATGCCAATGCTTGTACAACTTCATACCAATTATCATTGACCTCCACTAATGGTACACCATAAACTGACCTAATCACAAACTAACACATTGATGATGCTGCAGAGCCAGTGGCAGATCCAGAACTTTTTGTAAAGGGGGGGGGGGGGGGGGGGGTCGCTCCAGTCAAGCACCAGTGATTCCCTATATAATCAAGCAAATTTTTCCAGAGAAAGGGGGGCCTGCTTAATCCACCTATAAGAGCCAGTGACAGCGGAGATATCATATTACCTTTGTTTCCCTTTCTAGGCTCTGTTGAGTTGAGACAAAAAGCATATTTTTTTTATTATTAGAACTTTTGTTTAAAGGTACATCGTAGTAAATGCTTTATTATGCCCTTGACAGGTAAGCCTCTAACATTTAGTATAAACCATGATAACCATGCCGTTAGTTAAGTGAATTAATTATGTTCTGGGCTACCTGAGAAATATGTATAAACAAGAATTTGTCCCTAGTACACTCTCCCCATCAGCACTATCATTTTCTATGTTCAGTGGACCATGAAAATGGAGTGAAAACTCTAATTTGGCATTAAAATTAGAAAGATCATATCATAGGGAACATTTGTACTATCTTTCAAGTTGATTGGACTTCAACTTCATAAACACTACCTTGACCAAAAACTTCAACCTGAAGCAGAACAGACGGAAGAACAAACAGATGGACGCACGGATAAAGGAACAGACAGACTCACAGACCAGAAAACTTAATGCCTTAAATGGGGCATAACAATATTAAGGTCATTCACAAAATTGAAAAATTAAAAAGATTGGCAAATGGGAAGATGTTCTGACATATCCTAAAAACACTTGCATGTTACAACTTGTCAATGTCAACCACGAGTAAGGTGTCTCTGACAGATCAGAAAAGCACTTGCATGTTACAACTTGTCAATTTCAAACACAACGTAGGTGTCTCTGAGAGACCAGACAAACACTTGCATGTTACAACTTGTCAATGTCAAACACAAGGTAGTTGTCTCTGACAGACCAGACAATCACTTGAATGTTACAACTTGTCAATGCCAAACACAAGGTTGGTGTCTCTGACAGACCAGACAATCACTTGAATGTTACAACTTGTCAATGCCAAACACAAGGTTGGTGTCTCTGACAGACCAGACAAGCACTTGAATGTTACAACTTGTGAATACCAAACACAAGGTTGGTGTCTCTGACAGATCAGACAAACACTCATATGTTACAACTTGTCAATGCCAAACACAAGGTAGGTGTCCCTGACAGATCAGACAAGCACTTGCATGTTACAACTTGTCAATGTCAAACACACGATAGGTGTCTCTGACAGATCAGACAAACACTTGCATATTACAACCTGTCAATGTTGAACACAAGGTAATCGTCTCTGACAGCCCAGACAAGCACTTGCATGTTACAACTTGTCAATGTTGAACACAAGGTTGGTGTCTCTGACAAATCAGACAAGCACTTGCATGTTACAACTTGTCAATGTCAAACACATGGTAGGTGTCTCTGACAGACCAGACAAGCAATTGCATGTTACAACTTGTCAATGCCAAACACAAGGTAGGTGTCCCTGACAGATCAGACAAACACTTGCATGTTACAACTTGTCAATGTCAAACACAAGGTAGGTGTCCCTGACAGATCAGACAAACACTTGCATATTACAACTTGTCAATGCCAAACACAAGGTAGGTGTCCCTGACAGATCAGACAAACACTTGCATGTTACAACTTGTCAATACCAAACACAAGGTTGGTGTCTCTGACAGATCAGACAAACACTCATATGTTAAAATTTGTCAATGCCAAACACAAGGTTGGTGTCTCTGACAGATCAGACAAACACTCATATGTTAAAATTTGTCAATGCCAAACACAAGGTAGGTGTCCCTGACAGATCAGACAAGCACTTGCATGTTACAACTTGTCAATACCAAACACAAGGTTGGTGTCTCTGACAGATCAGACAAACACTCATATGTTACAACTTGTCAATGTCAAACACAAGGTTGGTGTCTCTGACAGACCAGACAAGCACTTGCATGTTACAACTTGTCAATGTCAAACACAAGGTAGGTGTCCCTGACAGATCAGACAAACACTTGCATGTTACAACTTGTCAATGCCAAACACAAGGTTGGTGTCCCTGACAGATCAGACAAGCACTTGCATGTTACAACTTGTCAATGCCAAACACAAGGTTGGTGTCTCTGACAGACCAGACAAGCACTTGCATGTTACAACTTGTCAATACCAAACACAAGGTTGGTGTCTCTGACAGATCAGACAAACACTTGCATGTTACAACTTGTCAATGTCAAACACAAGGTAGGTGTCTCTGACAGATCAGACAAACACTTGCATGTTACAACTTGTCAATGTCAAACACAAGGTAGGTGTCCCTGACAGATCAGACAAACACTTGCATGTTACAACTTGTCAATGCCAAACACAAGGTAGGTGTCTCTGACAGATCAGACAAACACTTGCATGTTACAACTTGTCAATGCCAAACACAAGGTAGGTGTCCCTGACAGATCAGACAAACACTTGCATGTTACAACTTGTCAATGCCAAACACAAGGTAGGTGTCTCTGACAGATCAGACAAACACTTGCATGTTACAACTTGTCAATGTCAAACACAAGGTAGGTGTCCCTGACAGATCAGACAAACACTTGCATGTTACAACTTGTCAATGCCAAACACAAGGTAGGTGTCTCTGACAGATCAGACAAACACTTGCATGTTACAACTTGTCAATGCCAAACACAAGGTAGGTGTCCCTGACAGACCAGACAAACACTTGCATGTTACAACTTGTCAATGCCAAACACAAGGTAGGTGTCTCTGACAGATCAGACAAACACTTGCATGTTACAACTTGTCAATGCCAAACACAAGGTAGGTGTCCCTGACAGATCAGACAAACACTTGCATGTTACAACTTGTCAATGTCAAACACAAGGTTGGTGTCTCTGACAGATCAGACAAACACTTGCATGTTACAACTTGTCAATGTCAAACACAAGGTAGGTGTCTCTGACAGATCAGACAAACACTTTCATGTTACAACTTGTCAATGTCAAACACAAGGTTGGTGTCCCTGACAGATCAGACAAACACTTGCATGTTACAACTTGTCAATGCCAAACACAAGGTTGGTGTCCCTGACAGATCAGACAAACACTTGCATGTTACAACTTGTCAATGTCAAACACAAGGTAGGTGTCCCTGACAGATCAGACAAACACTCATATGTTACAACTTGTCAATGTCAAACACACGATAGGTGTCTCTGATAGATCAGACAAACACTCATATGTTACAACTTGTCAATGCCAAACACAAGGTAGGTGTCTCTGACAAATCAGACAAGCACTTGCATGTTACAACTTGTCAATGTCAAACACATGGTAGGTGTCTCTGACAGACCAGACAAGCAATTGCATGTTACAACTTGTCAATGCCAAACACAAGGTAGGTGTCCCTGACAGATCAGACAAACACTTGCATGTTACAACTTGTCAATGTCAAACACAAGGTAGGTGTCCCTGACAGATCAGACAAACACTTGCATATTACAACTTGTCAATGCCAAACACAAGGTAGGTGTCCCTGACAGATCAGACAAACACTTGCATGTTACAACTTGTCAATACCAAACACAAGGTTGGTGTCTCTGACAGATCAGACAAACACTCATATGTTAAAACTTGTCAATGCCAAACACAAGGTAGGTGTCCCTGACAGATCAGACAAGCACTTGCATGTTACAACTTGTCAATACCAAACACAAGGTTGGTGTCTCTGACAGATCAGACAAACACTCATATGTTACAACTTGTCAATGTCAAACACAAGGTAGGTGTCCCTGACAGATCAGACAAACACTTGCATGTTACAACTTGTCAATGCCAAACACAAGGTTGGTGTCCCTGACAGATCAGACAAGCACTTGCATGTTACAACTTGTCAATGCCAAACACAAGGTAGGTGTCTCTGACAGATCAGACAAACACTTGCATGTTACAACTTGTCAATGCCAAACACAAGGTTGGTGTCCCTGACAGATCAGACAAGCACTTGCATGTTACAACTTGTCAATGTCAAAAACATGGTAGGTGTCCCTGACAGATCAGACAAACACTTGCATGTTACAACTTGTCAATGTCAAACACAAGGTAGGTGTCCCTGACAGATCAGACAAACACTTGCATGTTACAACTTGTCAATGCCAAACACAAGGTAGGTGTCTCTGACAGATCAGACAAACACTTGCATGTTACAACTTGTCAATGCCAAACACAAGGTAGGTGTCCCTGACAGATCAGACAAACACTTGCATGTTACAACTTGTCAATGCCAAACACAAGGTAGGTGTCTCTGACAGATCAGACAAACACTTGCATGTTACAACTTGTCAATGCCAAACACAAGGTAGGTGTCCCTGACAGATCAGACAAACACTTGCATGTTACAACTTGTCAATGTCAAACACAAGGTTGGTGTCTCTGATAGATCAGACAAACACTCATATGTTACAACTTGTCAATGCCAAACACAAGGTAGGTGTCCCTGACAGATCAGACAAACACTTGCATGTTACAACTTGTCAATGTCAAACACACGATAGGTGTCTCTGATAGATCAGACAAACACTCATATGTTACAACTTGTCAATGCCAAACACAAGGTAGGTGTCTCTGACAGATCAGACAAACACTCATATGTTACAACTTGTCAATGCCAAACACAAGGTAGGTGTCTCTGACAGATCAGACAAGCACTTGCATGTTACAACTTGTCAATGTCAAACACAAGGTAGGTGTCTCTGACAGATCAGACAAACACTTGCATGTTACAACTTGTCAATGCCAAACACAAGGTAGGTGTCCCCGACAGATCAGACAAACACTCATATGTTACAACTTGTCAATGCCAAACACAAGGTAGGTGTCTCTGACAGATCAGACAAACACTTGCATGTTACAACTTGTCAATGTCAAACACAAGGTAGGTGTCTCTGACAGATCAGACAAACACTCATATGTTACAACTTGTCAATGCCAAACACAAGGTAGGTGTCTCTGACAGATCAGACAAGCACTTGCATGTTACAACTTGTCAATGTCAAACACAAGGTATGTGTCTCTGACAGATCAGACAAACACTTGCATGTTACAACTTGTCAATGCCAAACACAAGGTAGGTGTCCCTGACAGATCAGACAAACACTCATATGTTACAACTTGTCAATGCCAAACACAAGGTAGGTGTCTCTGACAGATCAGACAAGCACTTGCATGTTACAACTTGTCAATGTCAAACACAAGGTAGGTGTCTGTGACAGATCAGACAAACACTTGCATGTTACAACTTGTCAATGCCAAACACAAGGTAGGTGTCTCTGACAGATCAGACAAACACTTGCATGTTACAACTTGTCAATGCCAAACACAAGGTAGGTGTCCCTGACAGATCAGACAAACACTTTCATGTTACAACTTGTCAATGTCAAACACAAGGTAGGTGTCCCTGACAGATCAGACAAACACTTGCATGTTACAACTTGTCAATGCCAAACACAACGTAGGTGTCCCTGACAGATCAGACAAACACTTTCATGTTACAACTTGTCAATGGCAAACACAAGGTAGGTGTCCCTGACAGATCAGACAAACACTTGCATGTTACAACTTGTCAATGCCAAACACAAGGTTGGTGTCTCTGACAGACCAGACAAGCACTTGCATGTTACAACTTGTCCATGTCAAAAACAAGGTTGGTGTCTCTGACATTTCAGACAAGCACTTGCATGTTACAACTTGTCAATGTCAAATACAAGGTATGTGTCCCTGACAGACTCAAATAGTGCTCATATGCTTCAAGTTATAAATCATCACTGGCAGGCTGCAGACAAAATCTGAAGCCCTTCTATTCAATAGTACCTAAGATATTTATGGAAAACAAATGTTTTTGATGGATGAAAAAGCAGACAAGAAGATTGCAATATATACCCCACTCCCAGAAAAGTGATATACTTTAAATTTATCTCCTCATATTTTTATAGTTTGTTCTTATGATGTATTGTTATACCACCTTCTCAGGTTAGGGGGAGGGTTGGGATCCCGCTAACATGTTTAACCTTGCCACATTCTTTATGTATGTGCCTGTCCCAAGTCAGGAGCCTGTTATTCAGTGGTTGTTGTTTGTTTATGTGTTACATATTTGTTTTTAGTTCATTTTTTTATATAAATAAGGCTGTTAGTTTTCTCGTTTGAATTGTTTTACATTGTCATATCAAGGCCTTTTATAGCAGACTATGCAGTATGGGCTTTGCCCATTGTTGAAGGCCATATGAAGACCTGTAGTTGTAATGTCTTTGTCATTTTGGTCTCTTGTGGACAGTTGTCTCATTAGCAATCATACCACATCTTCTTTTTTATATATTACAATGAATTCTATTATATATTTACTTAATTTGCTTTGCTGACTTTTTTTTCTTAATATATATTTTACATCCCACCCCAAAAGTTCTAATCATGCTGTAACCAATAGCTAGCACACAAGGAAGCTTGGTAAATACTTGTCATCCAACAACTTAATTGCATTATAAAAAGTAAAATTAAAAATAATTTTAATCCTCTGTCTCATTCAACTGACACACAAAACAATTGTTCAAAAGTTAAATGATATAGATATTTTCACTTTAAATGCCTCTGAAAGTATCATAATACGTAAATCATACATCAATATATGATCTTCTGATCCTTATAAACCACACAGCATTCAAACCACACTCATTAATCAACAAAAGTGGAAATTCCTACAGGTAGCAAGGTCAAAGAGGTCAAACAAAAGAAACGTAATTTAATAAATATTGAAATAACTTATCTAAAATGGTTTAATTTTATTTAGATAATAGACATTTTCTTTCCACCTGATAGCTAGAAATGTTTTTAATTTTGAAATAGTGTCCTTACTGATCTTGATTTCATGGCAACTAAATTTTGACCTTTGCCTTACCTCACAAAGCAAGGTTGGAAAAGAAGATGATATAAAGGAGTAAGAGAATGTGCCCCCTCTAAGGCAACACCAACTAGCTGACCTGCAACATTGCTATATATATATACATAAATTTTGATTTAAAATAATATCCAATTTTCAATGTCAAACTTACTTTTTTTCTATCTTAATTGCAAGTTAGTTTTTTCTCTCTGTCCCCAACTCAAATGTATGTCATTATGCTGCAATAGGATCAGAGTATTTATAACCAAAATCAATTATTTTGCAAGTGGCCAATTTTATATTCACTTTTATGGCATGTACTTAATATCAACCAAATTTGTGCGCTTGGCATTTAGAAAAGTGTCATTTTATCCGAGTCAACAGAGGTGGATTTAGAGGCCCCCTCCCTTTTGTGGGAAAAATTGGTTGATTATATAGAACTACTGAAACATGACTGGAGCAGGCCCCCTCTTAGATAGTCAATCCCCCTCCCCCTTATGGAAATTTCTGGATTGACCACTCGTCAATGAGTGCTTTATAATTTCAATATTAGGCTAATGTTGAATTAGCTGAGGAAGATTCAAAATTGGTTTTAGCATGTCTCGAGTCAGGAGCCTCTGGCCTTGTTAGTCTTGTTTGATTTTAAATTCTAGTTTCTTGTGTTTATTTCGGCATTTAGTATGACGTCCAATATCACTGAACTAGTATACATTTTTGTTTAGGGACAGCTGAAGTACGCCCCCGGGTGCGGGAGTTTCTTGCTGTATTGATGACCTTCGGCCGTTGTTTGCTCTTTGGTCAGGTTGTTGTCTCTAAAGTTGACACATTCCCCGTTTCCATTCTCAATTTTATTTCGCAGTTGTATTCCCCCCCCACCCCTCCAAAGGCCTTTTATAACTTACTGCATATATAAATAAAATAAAGGCAACAGTAGTATTCAAAAGTCATAAATCAATTGAGAAAAAACAAATCCAGGTATAGGTTTAGCTCATTGTTGACAACTGTACAGTGAACTGTTATTGACCACATCTTTTTTCTTGTAAAATATTGCATTGCAATTAAAAGTATCTCATTGGAGATCAAAGCATCTCATTGGTGATCAAAGTATCTCATTGGTGATCAAAGTATCTCATTGGCAATCAAAGTATCTCATTGGAGATCAAAGAATCTCATTGGTGATCAAAGTATCTCATTGGTGATCAAAGTATCTCATTGGCGATCAAAGTATCTCATTGGTGATCAAAGTATCTCATTGGTGATCAAAGTATCTTATTGGCAATCAAAGTATCTCATTGGCAATTAATAGTATATCCTTGGCAATCAATCATATCTCATTGGCAATCAATCATCTCATTGTTAATTAATAGTATATCATTGGCAATCACTCATCTCATTGTTAATCAATAGTATATCATTGGCAATCAATCATCTTAATTGTTAATCAATAGTATATCCTTGACAATCAATAATAGTATCTCATTGGCAACCAAAAGTATCTCATTGGGAATCAAACGTATCTCATTGGCAATCAATCATCTCAATTGTTAATCAATAATATATCCTTATCAATCATAACTCATTGGCAATCAATCATCTCATTGTTAATCAATAGTATCTCATTGGCAATAAAAAAATATAAGTTGACAGTTTACAGTTTCATTATTACTTCT
The DNA here is from genome assembly GCF_963676685.1 of Mytilus edulis. Classification (NCBI taxonomy): domain Eukaryota; kingdom Metazoa; phylum Mollusca; class Bivalvia; order Mytilida; family Mytilidae; genus Mytilus; species Mytilus edulis. The sequence continues at coordinate 52,920,373 of NC_092348.1, read as the reverse complement.
ATCAGGTCTTTTATTGAGTATCCTTTATATGTGTGATTGTCTTCATATTGTTATCATGACAAAAACATAATGTGAAGTAGATGTTTGTAAGACCAAATAACACAATAATACCCCCAAAATACCATCTATTTTTGTTATAATTCTAATGTAAATGTTGTCTACCGACAACTTACAGTATCTGTGAGAAGGTCTTATAACTACTGATAATTCTACTATTCAGACTTTTTGAAACATTTGTTATAGCTGTAGGTACATATAATTGATCATCACACAAGCTGATCCTAATGACATAAAAGGAGAAAGTTATCTGGGACTTGGTTCAGGCTTCACTTAAACCATAGATATAATAGCCATATCTATGGTTATTATATTTATGCTAAAACAAACTGCAATCTTAACAGCACAATCATGACATAAGTATTTAAGGATGTTATCTACTCTTGCTTTTAACTTTTTGTCAGATATTTGGAATTCTCTTGTTTTATCCATATAGTGCCAGTAAATCATCTTGCCTGCTAACCCTTACTTTTCTTTTTATAATTTTATTGAATTTAGTTTAGAAAGCCTTTTTTTAAAAGTTTATAAAATCCTGGTTATTTGTTCATAGTTTTCCAAAGAAAAAAGGTGCTAATGTTAAATATATGATTTCTAGAGAAAATGATTTCCCCACCTTATTTTCATTGATGATATCTCTAAAACAAGAAGGACCTATCATTCTTTTAAAATTTAATATCTTATATACTATCAGTTTAACTTGTAACAGTGTTTTAAAAGTTTAAACACTTGTTATTTTTAAATAGAGGAGCAAGCATTCTTAAATTAAACATTTATACAAGAAGCATCATATATTTGGACATTAGTGCAAGGTTACTTACAAATATCTGTCTATTATTTACTGCATATTTTCATCAAACAGTTCAACTTTTCCTGTCTGTCACAGTGGCAGCTGTCGGCTGTTATCTGAAAACAGAGTTACCAATTTTACACAACTGTAACAGTTAATATGGTTAAATTATAGATATATATAGTCAGAGAAACACTCTAAAGCAATGACTGTTGCACTATTGCCAAACCAATCGATTTGATAAGTAATATCTTAATTCCTCACCATGCTTAGTTAGGGTTCACTTTTGAATGTTAGCTAGAGACTGCTATTGAATGGTCAATTATTAACCTCCTAGACTAGACAACATACACACATATTTTCCAGAGAGTTCTTTAAGTTTTTAAACCAATTGATAGTTAGAAAAAGAAGTCTCGTCAAAAAGAGACAAATCTTAATTTTGGATATTTCAGTTTTTCAAGTCTTTCATCTGGCTAGGTATTAGATTCTTAAAATGAACATGCCAATATAACACTATAGAATCCGTCATTGATATATATTGCAGGTCTATGCAACTAGATTCTGCTTTATATTGCAATACAATCCAAACATGACAAGGTAGGTGCATACTAACAAAATCAGGATTATGTCAGCACTAAAATGATTATAATTTTTCAACATGGAGTCCATCTCTGTGGTAAGACATTTGGTGGACAGTCCAGTAAGAGCAACCAAGTAAGTAAAACGATGTTTACAATCAGCAAAATTTGTGGATTTTTTTCTGTTTTCCATTGATTTTGCTGTGTATAAAAACATAAAACAGTTAATTTAGCTCTAAATTGCACGGATTGAAAGCTAAATTTTCCTACTTTGACTTGCTCTTACTTGATCATGTACCAGGATGTCCTACCACAGTGTATGTTGAAAAATAATAAAATAAGCCAAATTGGTAATATGATAGTAGTCAATTTGTCCATATTGTTTATTTAGAAAATATATTGCATGCATAAGTAATTGACCATCAGTTCAGTTTTGAGTGAAAATAGTATTCTTGTGATCTTTTTGATACTAGAAAAGAAATTATCAAAGAATTGTTGTCTTATTGACATTAATACACCATTACTTAATACTAGGAACATTTTACTAAAATTTCTCTTCTTCACTAGTGGCAGATTTGGACAATTACGGACCAAAAGGGAATAAAGTTTTATAGAAATTATCCCCCATATACATCAATATAGAAAATTTCTATATTATAAAAATATTCTTCTTATGTTTTGATTTAAACACTGTACATCTTCCAATTTTGTGCATATACCTTGCTGATCAAAATTTAAAAATTATTATGTTTAATTTCTTTAACATGAGAAATAATATTACATTTCAGATACAATATAAAAACTAATTTCTCATTTCTTTAAAAGAAATTATCAAGAGTATTTTGTTCACTTTTTTAAATGGCAATACAGAAAATAATTGGGTTAACAAGAATCTTACTTTTTGAACTTGTGTAACATGCTGTTGGTATTCATATTATAAAATTAACAGCTAGTATTTGATTTCTTTACAACAGCATTTCTCATATATATCAGTTTCTCATATTTTTATGCAAACATTTCATTAGGCTCTGTTATTAGATTTAATATTTTACTTCAACATGTCTTATTTAAGTTCAATTGTATTTTTGATTTGCTGGCTCAAGAGTTATTTTACCAGTACCATAAATCTTACTTGTTTTATGTTCAGTATTTTTGTATATATTATTCCATTTATAACTCTCAAAATAGAACCTTTGTTCCAAAAGAAAGTATGTGGACTTGTAGCCATAATGGTCATCCATTGGCTGCTTAGTTAGAAGTTGTGACCTTGTTGTGGTAATTTGTAAACTGCTGAACTGGTACACATTTTAGTTTAGGGGTCAGTTAAAGCCTGACTGATAATGGCATCTTACAGTATATTCATTGGACGTTGGGTTACCAATTGATATTTTAGTCAAAGATACATGATATTTTTTTGAGTTGTTGAAGGCTTGATCTAGCTTTCAGTAACTGAGAGTACTGCCAGATCTGTACTCTGAGTTTTAAGTGTTTTGTACTTTGTATTTATATAATGAGTTAAGCCATTTTCAACTGAATTTTATAGTACATTCTAATGTTGTGCTGTTTATATGTAGCAGCCCAATTTTAAGGGAGGTTTGCTTTACCCAAATTCAGGAGCTTGTAATTCAGATGGTGCCTGTTACTGTATAACATATTTGTTTTTTTTTCTTTATTCTTAAATAAATCAAGATGTTAGTTATCTTGTTTAAATTATTTTACATTAGTCTTTTCAGGGCCTTTTAAGAGTGCTATGAGGTATTGGTCTACTCATTAATGAAGGTCATACTGTGACCTATAGTTGATTACTTCTACATTATTTGGTAGAACAACAAAGGCATTAGTACAAGTAAATTTGATTTGTTATGAACATTAACCAATATCTCCTATTATTGACATGTATTAATATAATTCTTTCTTAACATCACATGAAATATTCAGATTTCAAAGACACATCCATATCTTACATATAAATAAACTAATCACACTTAATCAGTAATTAACCTTAGTCTGAATCGAAAAACATGTTGTTACATTATTGATTGACCTCATTTAAGATAATGGGTGCTAGTTTAATTAAACATAGTCATTAGTCTGTACATCTATTATAAATACATTTTAGAAGGTTGGTGTATAATTTGATCAATAAATTGGCTATATTCACCATATTAAGTAACATTTGGGAATATAAACAAAATTAAGGAGTGGGAAAACTGGTAAGAGATAAGAAAAATATATGCACATAGAATGGAAGATTACAAAATACTGTACATTTTGGATAATTTTTACAGCATCTAAGTTACCCTCCTTTCCCCCACTCCCATTTAAAAAAAATCTACTTTTCTCTCAAATCCAGTTCTCTATGTAGTGTTTTGTGAACTGCAGTTTGGTGTTTTTTCCCTTTTTCTTTTGACCATAATGTAATCCCAGTCTTTTTTCAATTTTTGATTCTATCATGCCATTTTCCTATTTTTAAATTCTTAACCAGATGCTCCGCAGGGTGCAGCTTGTTACAACTGCAGAGGTCAAACCCTGAACAGTTGGGGCAAGTATGGACACAACATTCAAGCTTGATACAGCTCTGAATTTGGATTGTGATTAAATAGTTGACACAGCATAGGTTTAAGACATAGATTGAATGTGATCTAATAAACTTAAAAAAATTAAATTTACCTTTTAAGGTCCAATATCCAAAATCTAAATAAATGGCCATGGATTGATTCAGCATATCAAGAATCCCAAGAATTCATTTTTTTATGAAATCAAACAAAGTTAAATTTTGGACCCAAATTTGGACCAACTTGAAAACTGGGCCTATAATAAAAAATCTAAATACATGTTTAGATTCAGCATATCAATGAACCAAAAGAACTAATTTTTAATAAAATCAAACTAATTTTTATTTTGGACCCTTTGGACCAAAATGTAGACCAAGTTGAAAACAGGACCCAAAATTAAAAATCTAAATACACAGTTAGATTCAGCATATCAAAGAACCTCAATAATTCAATTTTTGATGAAATCAAACAAAGTTTAATTTTGGACCCTTTGGACCTCATGTGGACCAATTTACAAATGAGGACCAAATTCCAATTCCACTGATAGATTCAGCATATTTAAGAAACCCAAAAATTCAAGAATAAAACCCAATTGAAATTGGTTAAGAAATAAACAATTTATACAATGTATTAGAATAGTATTGTTTTTTGCCCTTTTTAGGACCCTAATTCCTCAACAGTTTGGGCCATAACCCCTAAAATCAATCCCAAACTTCCTTTTTTTGAATGGAACCTTGTATTTCAATTTCAGAATGATCCATACACTTACACACAAGTTATTGTCTCGAAACTAGAAAAATACTAATTTTGACCCCTTTTTGGCTCCTTGTTCCTAAACAGTTGGGACCAAAACCCTCAAATCAATCCCAACCTTCCTTTAGTGGTGATAAACCTTATGTTAAAATTTTATTGATTTCTATACTAACGTTATTATCCGGAAACCATCCTTATTCAGATGACACTGACAACGCTGATGATGACAACGTGATACCACTATATGACCAAATTTTTTTTAATTTTTCGGTTGTATAAAAATATAAATGCATAATTAGATTCAGCATTTCAAAGAACCCCACATATCTAATTTTTGTTGAAATTAAACAAAGTTTAATTTTGGACCCTGATTTGGACAAATTTGAAAATGGGACCAAAAATTAAAAATCTAAATACCGGTACACGGTTAGATTCAGCATATCAAAAAACCCCAATAATTCAATTTTTGATGAAACCAAACAAAGTTTAATTTTGGACCCTTTTGGCCTTATTTAATTATACTAAAGTTCTTGTGCAAAAACCAAGAAAATGCTTATTTATGCCCCTTTTTGGCCCCTTATTCCTAAACTGTTGTGACCAAAACCCTCAAAATCAATCCCAACATTCCTTTAGTGGTTATAAACCTTGTGTTCAAATTTCATTGATTTCTATTTATTTATACTAAAGTTATTATCCAGAAATCATCAGTCTACACGATGTGATGCCAATATATGACCAATTTTTTTTTCCATTTTTGCAGTCGTATAAAAAGAGTTTTCTATATGCATACATTTGCTGTTGTAAACATTTGGTTGCAACTAATTGATGAAATGTCAAAAACATTTGGTTGCAACTGATTGATGGAGAGTCAAGAACACATGGTTTAAACTGATTGATGGAGAGTCAAGAACACATGGTTTAAACTGATTGATGGAGAGTCAAGAACACATGGTTTAAACTGATTGATGGAGAGTCAAAAACATTTGGTTGCAACTGATTGATGGAGAGTCAAAAACATTTGGTTTTTACTGATTGATGGAGAGTCAAGAACACATGGTTTAAACTGATTGATGGAGAGTCAAAAACATTTGGTTGCAACTGATATGGAGAGTCAAAAACATTTGGTTTTTACTGATTGATGGAGAGTCAAGAACACATGGTTTAAACTGATTGATGGAGAGTCAAGAACACATGGTTTAAACTGATTGATGGAGAGTCAAAAACATTTGGTTGCAACTGATTGATGGAGAGTCAAGAACACATGGTTTTTACTGATTGATGGAGAGTCAAGAACACATGGTTTAAACTGATTGATGGAGAGTCAAGAACACATGGTTTAAACTGATTGATGGAGAGTCAAAAACATTTGGTTGCAACTGATTGATAAAATGTCAAAAACATTTGGTTGCAACTGATTGATGGAGAGTCAAGAACACATGGTTTAAACTGATTGATGGAGAGTCAAGAAAATTTGGTTGCAACTGATTGATGAATGATAAACAAAATTTGGTTTCAATGATTGATGAAATGTCAAAAACATTTGGTTGCAACTGACTAATGGAGAGTCAAGAACATGTGGTTTCTACTGATTGATGGAGAGGCAAGAACATTTAGTTTCTATTTAAAGATGAAGAGTCAAGAACATTTGGTTTCTATTTACTGATGGAGAGTCAAGAACAGTTGGTTTGAACTGATTGGTGGAGTGTAAAGAACATGTGGTTTGAACTGATTGGTGGAGTGTAAAGAACATGTGGTTTGAACTGATTGGTGGAGTGTAAAGAACATGTGGTTTGAACTGATTGGTGGAGTGTAAAGAACATGTGGTTTGAACTGATTGGTGGAGTGTAAAGAACATGTGGTTTGAACTGATTGGTGGAGTGTAAAGAACATTCAGTTTTTACTAATTGGTGAATTGTCAAAGACATTTGGTTTCAACAGGCTGACAAAGAGTCAAGAAAATTTGGTTTCAACTAACTGTTTGAGAGTCAAGAACATTTGGTTTCAACTGACTGTTTGAGAGTCAAGAACATTTGGTTTCAACTGACTGATGGAGAGTCAAGAACATTTGCTTTCAACTGAGTGATGCAGTGTCAAGAACATTTGGTTTTCAACTAAATGAGGGGGGGGGGGGGGGGTGTCAAGAACATTTAGATTTAGCTGATTGATAAAGGGGTCAAAAACATTTTTTTAAACTGATTGAAGGAGTGTCAGTATTAACTCTTTGAAGTTTCGGCAGTTTAAAACACTACGCTCTGGTGAAAATGTGTTATATTCTTGCAGAACAATAATAAACTTTTGACAACAGTAATAGAGAAAATGTCTGCGGTGTTTGGTCTTATTTGCTTCTGTGCTTCTGTAGAAAAGTGCTTAGAAAGGAAGGACAGATAACTATGGAAAAGTGATACATATGATCAAATTACCTTTGTAGATCTGACAAATATGTATCACTGTAAGTCAGCAAAATTTTATCATATTAAAATTACTATAGCATGTACTGGTACCTTATTGGCCTGATTGACTCTATTTAAATTTCTCTTTACAGTCAATAGTTTAAATTAGTGTAAATATAACAAATGCAGTATACCAATTATAATCCTCTTACATAGAACAAAGTTCTGTAACAAGCAGACCTTAATATTATGAAATAAAGTTCAGATAATATTAACCATTTAGTTATTCTAGCTAGACATAATTACTCTTGTGCCAAAATAACTACAAATTCACAAGTTAATTTACCAGCGGACATTTAACATCCCCTTCTACTTTTCAAACTTTATCAGCTTCTAAAAGATACTGTGCAAATTATTGTGCTCAAAAACTAGAGAGAAAATGTGCCTCCCTGAGGGCAGCTAGATAGAACCGTACAGGTCCAATCCTGAACAAAAGCTTGATTCAGGTCTGAATTTGGATTGTAATTAAATATTTGAAACATTATAGGTTTCCGACACAGAATAAATGTAGTCAAAGAACTTGAAATTAGTTATATGATCAAATGAAGATTTCTGCCTGTTTTTCAGTACATTGTACTGTTGCGCAAAGCTTAGTAATCTATTTCTTAAATCTTGAAGGGAAAAAATTATCCAGAAGTCACTCAAACCAAATGTCTTTGGACAATGACATTGTGATAGCAATTTTTTTGCAGTCGTATAATGAGTTACTATTTTTACTGTTTCAATACTTCCAATAGTCAACTCCCTGCATGTATTTCTGATATCCAAAGCAAGAGTTACATCCCTTTTTTTGTAACATAGAAAAATAGTTAATTACACCATCTAGTTGTTGTTTAAATACAACAAGGAGAAAATTTTCTGTTTAGTGCTATTTGTTGGACAAATTCATCAAAGACTGGCCATTGTTAAGAATTTAATTTATTTGGATTTATCATAAACATTCACATGGATATAGTCTTAAATAATAATAATAATATTGATTGTTTAACATTCATTTGTAAAGTGATTAACGTCATATGTTGTTTTTCTGGAATAAGTCGTTAATTGGACACAGCTGCCGTGGATTTTGTAATTTGAAAAAAATCAAATCAACATGTTTAAATATTCCATAATATTTTCCTCAAGATTAATTTTTGTAATTTTCTGTACAAATTAGCTTCAAATAAAACCATATAGCTATAAGAAGATCATATTACAGAACAAAAAATCAAATCAAATAAAACAAAGCATTTCTATATTTATATTTTTTTGATATAGAATAACAAATGAATTATATGAATTATGGAAGTGACTAACTGAACTTCTTTGTTTTCTATCAATTTAATGCTCATATTAATAAAATAAGTTACCAAACAAGTTTGTAGATTTCAATATTTTGCAATAAACATTTGAATATTTTGTATAGTTTCAGGTTTAATGCACAAAAGCTAAGCAAAAGCTGGAGGAATTAATGTTACAAAAAAAAGGATGTAATAAAGACACCAGTTAAAATGAAATAATTGATCTAAAATTCCTTCCAAGTGCATTCAAAATTGTACAACTCTTTTAATTTTTCAGGCAAAGACTCCAAAACAATAAAAGATGGGCAAAGATACCAGAGGGACATTCAAACTCATAGATCGAAAATAAACTGACAACACCATTAATTTCAGTGGAACCCAGTGTCTCATCTACCTTAGCTGTTTAATAGTCTCAAGCTCAACAAAAATGTGAAAACAAATATTATAAGTTTTCCTCTAGATACGATCTTTCGATTGTAAGAAGCTTCTATCCAAGTTTGGTAAAAATCCAGGATGGTTTATGAATGTAATAAATGTTTTAAAAACTTTAACTGCAGACTGTATGTTATGTTCACTGGAAGAAGAACTAAGTCCATTTATAAGTAATATAAGGAAAATCAGGAAATAATTTTTACAAAATTTCCTTCTTCATACAAGCTTTTGATCATAAAAAAACTTCTGTCCAAAGTTTGGTACACATCCAGGATAGACTATAGGAAACACTCTCTTATGCAAGTAAATGCTCCAAAAAATGACAAAGTTCAATTATCTCCCAAAAGAGCAAATTTATACTAATCAAAATCAAAACCCTGGTCACATGCACACTTCCTAGGATTCAAACTGTAGGAGGAGTATTGCAGAAAAACTATATACCCATAATGGGACACACAGATGGAAGGTCAGACGAAAGGACAGACAGACAGACACATGGACAGGGGTAAAACAATATGCTCCCCAACTTTTAGTTGGGAGGGGGGGGCATAATTTAGTTGCGGGGGCATAAAAAGACAAACAGACAAGTAAAAGTACACAAGACATACAAAGACTAAGCAACACGAATTCAGGAAAGGTAAGCAGATCCTGCTACACATGTTGTGCCAGCCATGCTGCTCATGTTAAACCCATTAAATAGTCTTAATTCAGTAGGTCACATTCCTGAAAAGATTGTAGTTACGTCATAAGGAATATACTGGTATATCCGATATCATCTGTGAAACGTCAAATCAGCACCTGATAGAATATTTGTATAAAAGAGGCAAAAACTACCAAAGGGCTTTTCAAACTCACAAGTTTAAAACAAAATGATGATGCAATGGCAAAAAAAGTAAAAATAAACAACCAATTTTCCTCATGAAATACAACTGATGGGGATATTGTGAAAAAGAGGTCAAGGTCAAATGAAACATGTCAGAAAGACATATTCCCTTTCAGAATCATGGCATGCACCAAATATAGTTAACCTTTTTTTTAAATATCTATAAAAAAAACCAACAACTTAATCTGACACCAAATATTGACCAATGAACCATGACAATGAGGACAATAAAACCATTAAATACACCAAATAAAGGTTGAACTATTACTTAAATTTCTGAGAAAATGACCGAACTACATAAGCATTGACCAAAACAAGTTGCTTTCTTTAAAAAAAGAAAAGCAATACATGAACCTTAGACCGCTGACTGCCGGGTCACGAAAAGATTGTTGCTGGATTTGTTTGCTTCTGAATTGAAATAATTGACTGTGAATATAAGAAGTCAGTTGAAAGTATATATTTACAGCTTCTATTTGAATAGTTATTTTAAAGCTCGACTATTTTATTTATTACTTGGGAATGTACATAATTTTTCCGATTATAACCCTTTGGCAAATTCTAATTTCTACTAACCGGATGACTTATGCAAATTGCACAAACCTACTGAGTTTGCTTTATAATGTGGAATTCTGGATGCATTTATTTTATCTATCATATCTTTATATTTTGTTTCCTACATGAATGCCTTTATATTCTCAACTCGTATTTGAAGCTGTCTTTGCTCATGGTAGGTGTTGTATGCGGTGAAACCTGTGGCATGCAATTGATTTGGACCCCTTATGAAGAGACTTATTTTGGTCCAATAAAACATCTCCTGATTTTACTTAAATCAATTCAAACATTCTACAGGGAAACTTAGTTTTGCCGAAGAATTTCTTAATTCAGAAGTTTATGAATACCTGTACATAATTTCAAAATAACCAATTTATATAAAAAGGTATGTAGATATGAAAGATACCAGAATTAAAATGATGTACGCCAGACACGAGTTCAGTAGATACAAAAAAAGCATCAGTGACATTCGAATGAAAAAAGTTAAAAGGCTTAATACATTACAAAGTTAAGGAATCTATTCCTTGGGTAGACAATCCTTAGCTTTTCGAAAAGGTCAAAGTTTATAATAGGACGTGACTCAAAAAAGAAACAAAAGAGAAACAACTCGTGGTCAGAATATCGTTAGAAAGGATGACCGTGCTTCAAAGTCACATTGTAAGCTCCTTCTGCCGTGTCCTGAATTTAGATAACAACCAGATGCTCCGCACGGCGCAGCTTTATACGACCACCGAGGTTGAACCCTGAATGATTGGGGCAAGTATGGACACAACATTCAAGCTGGATTCAGCTCTAAATTTGGATTGTGATGAAATAGTTGACACAGCATAGGTTTCTGACACAGAATGAATGTGGTCTAATGAACTTAAAATATTTTTTTTGCCTTTGAGTAATTCACTATTCTGTTGAATATCAATCCTCTCAAAAAAATGTTTGAAGAAATTTTCTTTTTAGTTATGAAATCTGAAATGAGAAAAATTTACCCCCCCCCCCCCCATTTTTTTTCACATCCCCCTTTCCCTTTTTCTAAAACTGATCTCAATTCAAATTTCTAATGGAGTTTGCAACAATAACTACTCATTTAAATACATCATAAAATATTAAAATGTAAAATAAAGTGCTTGTTATCACTGAATGGTAAAGATTGTTTTAATTCATCAGTTGGTAGTAAAAGTGAATATACATTGTATATTGTATAAAACAATAATTTAAGTTGATTCAACTACTATTCTGGACAAAGAAAGATAACTCCAATTGAAAATTTCTTGCTATTGCACAATATTGTGCAATTAGATATTTCTTGCTATTGCGCAATACTGTGCAATTGAAAATATTTGCTATTGCACAATACTGTGCAATTAAAGATTTCTTGCTATTGCTGAATACTGTGCAATTGAAAATTTCTTGTTATTGCACAATACTTAATATAATAATTTTGGATCCTGATTTGAACCAACTTGAAAACTGGGCCCATAATAAAAAAAATCTAAGTACATGTTTAGATTCAGCTTTTCAAAAAAGCCCAAGAATTCAATTTTTGTTAAAATCAAACTTAGTTTAATTTTGGACCCTTTTGACATTAATGTAGACCAATTTGAAAACGGGACCAAAAATTAAGAATCTACATACACAGTAAGATTTGGCATATCAAAGAACCCCAATTATTCAATTTTTGATGAAATGAAACAAAGTTCAATTTTGGACCCCGATTTGGACCAAATTGAAAACTGGGCCAATAATAAAAAATCTAAGTAAATTTTTAGATTCAGCATATCAAAGAACCCCAAGGATTCAATTTTTGTTAAAATCAAACTAAGTTAAATTTTGGACCCTTTGGACCTTAATGTAGACCAATTTGAAAACAGGACCAAAAATTAAAAATCTACATATACAGTTAGATTCGGCAAATCAAAGAACCCCAATTATTCAATTTTTGATGAAATCAAACAAAGATCAATTTTGGACCCTTTGGGCCCCTTATTCCTAAGCTGTTGGGACCAAAACTCCCAAAATCAAACCGAACCTTCCTTTTATGGTCACAAACCTTGTGTTTAAAATTTCATAGATTTCTATTTACTTATACTAAAGTTATGGTGCGAAAAACCAAGAATAATGCTTATTTGGGCCCCTTTTTGGCCCCTTATTCCTAAACTGTTGGGACCGCAACTCCTAAAAACAATCCCAACCTTCCTTTTGTGGTCATAAACCTTGTGTTTTATTTTCATTGATTTCTATTCACTTATACTAAAGTTATTGTGCGAAAACCAAGAGTAATGCTTATTTGGGCCCTTTTTTTGCCCCTAATTCCTAAACTGTTGGAACCAAAACACCCAAAATCAATCCCAACCTTCCTTTTGTGGTCATAAACCTTGTGTCAAAATTTCATAGATTTCTATTTACTTAAAGTTATAGTGTGAAAACCAAGAAAATGCTTTTTTGGGCCCTTTTTGGCCCCTAATTCCTAAAATGTTGGGACCAAAACTCCCAAAATCAATCCCAACCTTCCTTTTCTGGTCAAAAACCTTGTGTAAAATTTCATAGATTTCTATTCACTTTTACTAAAGTTAGAGTGCGAAAACTAAAAGTATTCGGACGACGACGCCAACGTGATAGCAATATACGACGAAAAATTAAAATTTTTGTGGTCGTATAAAAACGAAAATTAGCTTTCACGAGTGAATTTAGTAGTATTGCATGCAAGTAGTATCTTAGCGCACGAAATAGTAAATAGAAAGCATCTCACTGATACTCAGGAAAAGAATACACATTTGCATGACTATCACATATCTTAATCTAATAGTTGAATTCGAATGTCAAACGGCCTACATTAAATGTTTTGACTCGGATTCATTGACATTTTATCTGGAATTTTTGAGAACGCAAACCGATAGTGTGCTTTTGAAATGTGATCTATAATGTGAATGAATCAAGGTGTAGGATAGTTGGTCAACACAATGAATACAATTTTCAAAACCGTTACATATAGTACAAATACATAGATGCTATACGGGTTTAAACTATCAAAACAAACAAACAAAAATTGAATTTAAATTTTTTGAAAAACTAACGTTCCTGTTAGTATTTTTTTTTCAAATTCTTTTGAATATATATAATATCAATAAACATGAACGTCAAGTATTTACGAATGGACAGTTTATTTATCGAATGAATCTACTTTTAAATTCTAACATTCCACTATGTGAATATATTACTATACAAAATATAAGCAAAGACTTCTAAATCCATACTAAAACGGTATAAAATAATCAACATTATAGTTGTTATCAAATTTTGTTGTGATTGTTGTAAATTATTTTTACGGTTGTTGTGAGTTGCAAGGATTTAAAATCATGCTTTATGAATTGAAAACACCCAATTTTTTTTTATTCACGACCGTTTAAAATTTAAATATTTACTAAATTGATCTTACTTTCCGTTTTATGGATATATTACAATACAAAAAAAAAAATAATAATTACTCATAAAACCTAAATACTAAAATGGTATGAAATAATTAACGTAGAAATATAATGATTATTGTTTATAAACATTTTTTTTTGTAGGATGCAATAATTTATTTAGATTTAATTTTTATATTTCCTTTGCAAATGAATATTTAAAAATACCAAAGCAGAGTATCTTGATATATAAAATACTTATTTCTTAATTGCAACTCTGAAAATATTCTGTATATATTTCTTTGATTCCGACTGAATTAAATACTTTTGATAAGAATATTATCTTTCTGTTTTCCGATCAAATATTAATATTTTAACCAGAATCTTCTCTCCCGTAAGTCTATGATGAAATACACACTCAGTATCCCGTGGTTAAATCTTCAAACATAATTAGTTCAGATGTTATCGAGACAACATACAATACCACGTTATAATTGACCCAGATACACACAGTGTCTGTGGTCGTTTTAAAACAAATATAATTGCGTCGTCAAGGGCCATCAAGGGACCATATCAAAGACGTAGATAACAACCTGTTAGGACTTGTATAAATGACCGAAATCTTTAGAGACGTTCCGAGAATTTTATTCTGACTTCCGGCCGAGAGATATCGAGTGGCCCATAGACACATCCAAAACTCGCCAATATATAAGCATGAACCCCTCAGGGGGTTCATGCAAAAAAACATTTCCATGGTCAGTACAAACCAGAGATAAAGCAAAGATTGAAAACAAATAAGGAACATCAAAATCAAACTAACAGAAGGATGGGCAGGTGGTATGAGACAGACAGGGAATTCAACCTGTAACTTTTTTAACATTTTTGTTAAGAATTTCTTTGTTTTTTTTAAATAGAATATAAAATTGCAACTTGGCAAGCTTTTTTTTTAGTATGAGAGATTTTCAAAATAGTCAATGTATTAGCTTATTGTTAAATAGCGAGCTGAGAACAAGTTATCAAAGCTGTTAATTGTTAAATCATAAATACTTATACATTGTCTTCACTATAAACTGAATTTAGGCAGTATAGATTAATCAGACACATAAAAGTATGGAAAAGTTCCAAAACATTACATAAACACCCACTGGATTCAATTGGTAATAAGTTTTTTATCAAAAAATTGGGAACAATTATCAAACTATCAAGGAGATAAGTAAATCTAACAACTTTATCAACAAACTAATTTAGTTAATTACATCTATATATACTCTCAAACAGATTTACATTAAAAAGTAGATAAAAACTACATTTCATTAAGAGATCCAGGCATTGATAAATACAGTTGTAATTAAATAATTTAAATCTGAAGGGAAAACAGGTGTCTGTCTGTTGGTCAAATTCAATGAGGAAATATCTCCTTTAAGTTATCAAAGAAATTGTATGATAACAGAAAGTAAGTGATTATCATCTAATAATTACTTCTCACCAAATAAAGTTCATTGCAAATCTTTTTAAATTAAGTTAAATAACTATTATTTTTTGGTTCTTTTCCTTTTCACACACAAAAATCATCACTTCAATTTCTTTTAACTTTTAATGCTTCAGTCCCTAGGAGAAGGGAGCATTACATGTTGCCCTTGATCATCTGTCTGTCTGTCTCATTTTCATTTCAGCACTTTAACTTAGTTTTCTTCATCCAAATTTTATGAAAAAATTCTACAGAATGCTCAGAACCAAAACTTGTAGACAAGTAAAGCTAAAATAGAGATAAGAAGTAAAAGAATGAAAGAACCAAAGCATTATTCAAGAACTGAGACACTACACAACATAACTTATCAGGAATGTTGTTAAACAAGAAATAAAATCAACGAAAATATGATAATACCACACAGCACAAAAATATCTATGACTATTAAGAGTAATTGAGTTCTTTAACAATAGTGCACACACTATAATGTCTTGTCTTCTTTACTAACCATTGATTTTATGTTGATAGTCCTAAATATAAAGCTTTACTACATGTACAACTATCATATAAACTTCAACATGATCCAACTAGAGGCTCTAAAGAGCCTGTGTAGCTCACCTTGGTCTATGTAAATATTAAACAAAGGAAGCAGATGGATTCATGACAAAATTGTATTTTGGTGATGGTGATGTGTTTGTACATCTTACTTTACTGAACATTCTTGCTGATTACAATTATCTCTATCTATAATGGCCCAGTAGTTTCAGAGGAGAAGATTTTTGTAAAAGATTACTAAGATTTACGAAAAACTAGTTAAAAAATGACTATAAAGGGCAATAACTCCTAAAGGGGTCAACTGACCATTTGGTCGTGTTGACTTATTTGTAAATCTTACCTTGCTGAACATTATTGCTGTTTACAGTTTATCTCTATCTATAATAATATTCAAGATAATAACCAAAAACAGCAAAATTTCCTTAAAATTACCAATTCAGGGGCAGCAACCCAACAACGGGTTGTCCGATTCATCTGAAAATTTCAGGGCAGATAGATCTTGACCTGATAAACAATTTTACCCCCTGTCAGATTTGCTCTTAATGCTTTGTTTTTTGAGTTATAAGCCAAAAACTGCATTTTACCCCTATGTTCTATTTTTAGCCGTGGCGGCCATCTTGGTTGGTTGGCCGGGTCACGCCACACATTTTTTTAATGAGATACCCTTATAATGATTGTAGCCAAGTTTGGTTAAATTTGGCCCAGTAGTTTTAGAGGAGAAGATTTTTGTAAAAGTTAACGACGACGACGGACGCCAAGTGATGAAAAATCTCACTTGGCCCTTTGGGCCAGGTGAGCTAAAAAATGAGGTCAAGGTCATATAAATGACTAGAGGCTCTTAAGAGCCTGTGTCGCTCACCTTGGTCTATGTGCTTATTAAACAAAGGAAACATGGATTCATGCCAAAATTGTATTTTGGTGATGGTGATGTGTTTGTAGATCATACTTTACTGATCATTCTTGCTACTTACAATTTTCTCTATCTGTAATGAACTTGGCCCTTTAGTTACAGAGGAAAACATTAATGAAAATTGCTAAAAATTTACTATAAAGGGCAATAACTCCTTAAGGGGTCAGCTGACCATTTTGGTCATGTTGACTTATTTGAAGATCTTAATTTGTTGAACATTATTGCTGTTTACAGTTTATCTCTATCTATAATAGTATTCAAGATAATAACCAAAAACGGCTAAATTTCTTTAAAATTTACCAATTGAGGGGCAGCAACCCAACAACCAGTTGTCCAATTCATCTGAAAATTTCAGGGCAGATAGATATTTACTAGATAAACAAGTTAACCCCTTTGTAAGATTTGCTTTAAATGCTTTGGTTTCAGAGTTATAAGCCAAAATCTACATTTTACTCCTATGTTCTATTTCTAGCCATGGCAGCCATTTTGGTTGATTGGTTGGGTCACCGCACACATTTTTTAAACTAGATACCCTAATAATGATTGTGGCTAAGTTTGGTTACATTTTGTCCGTTAGTTTCAGAGGAGAAGATTTTTGTAAAATGATTACAAAAATTTACGAAAAATTGGTAAAAAATGACTAATAAGGGCAATAACTCCTTAAGGGGTCGACTGACCATTTGGATCATTTAACTTATTTGTAGATCTTACTTCGCTGAACATTATTGCTGTTTACAGTTTATCTCTATCATCATTTTCAAGATAACCGAAAACACAAAATTTTCTTAAAATTACCAATTCAGGGGCAGCAACCTAGAAACCCATTGTCCTATTTATCTGAAAATTTCAGGGCAGATAGATCTGGACTTTATGAACAATTTAACCCATGTCAGATTTGCTCTAAATGCTTTGGTTTCAGAGTTATAAGCCAAAATATACATTTTACCCCTATGTTTTATTTTTAACCAAGGTGGCCATCTTGGTTGGTTTGGCGGGTCACCAGACACACTTTTTAAACTAGATACCCAAATGATGATTGTGGCCAAGTTTGGTTAAATTTGGCCTAGTAGTTTCAGAAAAGAAGATTTTTGTAAAAGTTAACGATGACGGACGCCAAGTAATGAGAAAAGCCCACTCGGCCCTTTGGGCCAGGTGAGCTAATAAAAACCCAACTAGAAATACATGTACATTTCATACACTGAATATGCTTTAAATATAGATGATCTATTGCATATATCTAAGAAACAAGCGTAAGCAGGAAAACTTAAAATTAAGCATTGAACCATGAAAATGAGGTCAAAGTCAGATGAACCCTACCAGACAGACAATTGTACAATTGTTACATGCTTTAAATATAGTTGAGTTACTGCTTATAGTATCTAAGAAACAAACTTTACCAGGAAAACATAATACTGACCAATTATCCATGAAAATAAGGTCATGGTCAAATGATTATTGCCAGACAGAAATATTCACCTTACAATCCTGCCACACACTAAATATGGTTGACCTATTGCTTATAGCATTAGAAAAACAGGTCGAAATACAAAACCTAAAATTGAGCAATGAACCATAAAATGAGGTTATGGTCAAGGAATAGATACCTGACTGACATGAACATGGTAAAATATTTTCATGCACCAAATATAGTTGACCTATTGTATAGTCATTACAGTATTTGAAAAAGACACCAAAACATAAAAATTGATTTTAATCACTGAACCATGAAAATGAGATCAAGGTCAGATGACACTTACCAGAAGAACATATACTGGTATCATACCAAACATCAAATATAGGAGATGTATTGCTCATAGTATCTAAGATATGGACTTGACCACCAAAACTTAACCTTTTTCACTGATCCATAAAATGAGGTTAAGTGAAAAATGTCTGACAGGCATGAGGACCTTGCAAGGTACACAGATACTAAATATAGTTATCCTATTACTCATAAAAAGTAAGAAATAAAGAATATTATAAAACTGAACTTTTTTTCCAAATAGCCACTGAATCATGAAAATGAGGTCATAAACAATGGACATATGACAGAACATCATAACAAAAGTTATCACTATACAAAGTATGAAGGATCCAGTCTTCTACCTCCTAAAACATTACGTTTTTAAGAAGTTTTTTAACACTGTTGCCACTAGATCACTACCTCATTGTCAAACTTTCTGTTGCACGCTCAAGCAAGAATGTGTCCCCAAGTACTCAGATGCCCCACTCGAACTATCATTTTCTATGTTCAGTGAACCCTGAAATTGGGGTCAGAACTCTAATTTGGAATTAAAATTAGAAAGATCATATCATAGGGAACAAGTTTCAAGTTGATTGGACTTCAACTTCATCAAAAACTACCTTGATTAAAAACTTTAACCTGAAGCGGGACAGATGAACGAATGGACAAACAGACCCACAGACCAGTAAACATAATGACCCTCTACTATTTTAGGTGGGGCATAAAAAACACTAACATCAGAATCTCTTATGAAGTATTTTCACCAGGATTGAGCCAGGTGACCAGGTCATTAGTGTCATCAGACACATTCTTCTTTTATTTCACATCTTCCTTTTCCATACCCTTTTAATTTAATTTAAATACATCCTTTTAAATATATCTATAATACTAAAATAACAAGGTCAAATTTGTCAGCTGTCATGGGGTAAAAAGGACTAATCAAAGAATTCAACTTTATATATAGCTAATATAGGACAATGGTGTTGATTAAAAATTACACCACTCCAGACCCTTTTGTTTTCCACATAATTAATATTGCCAATAATTAACAAGTTCCAGGTCGAATCTGATACCGATATAAATAATATATTCACCTGTTACCTATTACCTTATCTGTACGTTCCGCATCTTACAGGCGCACCACAAAACGGTGTATTTAGGATTTTGCTATATACACGGGTCATAATCAAAGGGTTGACACTTCTAAATTCAATCATTGTCACATTGTTCCCTATTGTAGTATTTTAATCAGTATGACTTTCTAAGATGTCAATACAAATACAAAAAATCTGGACTTAAAATAAGGCATATAGGTAGTTTTCAATTTGTTAGCCGGCATGACTTAAAACAGTGAATCAAAGAATTCAACTTTATTTATAACTAATATAGGACAATGCTGTTATTAAAGAATACTCCAATATTACCAATGACTGATTTGTCCAGGTCCAAGGGTTCAAACAGAAAGATTTTGAAAGCAGAGAAAACTGTGAAACTTATAATCGGCATGACTTTATCAGATGACAATATCAATACTAAAATAAGGCTTACACATAGTTATATACTTTAATTCAGTCACAGACCCTCGATATCACAGGTGTGTTCTAGTCTTGTCTTATAATTTCACTTCTTGCCCAAGAGAAAATGAAAACGGGATCCATCGGGATCCCAATGCAATCCCGGTGAAATTGTCGGGATAAGCATCTGGAGTCGGGATCCCATTCGGGTAAATATCTGAAACTGGGATTCCATTCCGGATATAAACTGTCTGAAGCCGGGATTCCAGTCTAGATGAAACGGGATAAATATCGGACACTGGGATCCCAATCGGGGTAACTGTCTGAAGCTGGCATCCCAATCGGAACTGTTTAAAGCCGGGATCCCAATCGTGATAACTGTCTGAAGCATGGATCCCAGTCTAGTTAAAACGGAAAATTGTATGAACCATAATTATGTTGTTGAAAATATGTAAGTGTTTTGTTTGTGTATACATATACATGTCTCTGATGACATCAAGTACAGGTTATTGGTGTTAATTAACAATGTGTATGACACCAAAGCTGTCAGGTGAAGCCAATCACTTTTAAGTGTCACTTAATATTCAGTTTGACAGATATTTATAAGTCAGAAAAATGCTGAGATTTTCGCGATAAAAATAGCAGGGTGTCCGAGAAATGTCAACAGGTGTTTTGCAAGACAAGCTTGGGCGTTTCTGATGTTCCCCAAGTTTCCATAAGTGCTTTTCTATTAGTTTTCGTCCGGCATCAACGATAAGATAATGATCGACATCGTAAAACGTTGGTTTCTCAACTTATGTAAAATGTAAAAAAAATCATGATCGCATGCTTTGTTTTCAATTGTACTGAACACTTCGACCCTAGAAAATACTGTACTAAATAATGCTGCCACTAACTTATCCGCATGCACCATGTGCGGATTAATAAAGTATTCTTTTCTTATATTTAGTAAAAACTGGCCAGTAATTAATACTTTTATGCGATACCCTTAATCTATTTATAATACCGTTACGGAGACAGATCAACTTCTGGCCGATATAATTTGGGGCGAGATTGTCACTTTGACGTTAGTGTACTGGTAAAAACGTCATCAAAATCTGATTACGCTGATTTATGGAGGACCAAGATGATTCCAATGCAGATGTTTTCAGATAAGTGCATTAATAATTTAATTTAACATGTGTATATGTGTATATAATGATTATAAAAATAATTTATTGAGGAACTATGATTTTTATGGTTTTTATTTGAGCAAATCAACATCAGAAAGTCAGAAAGCATAAACTGAAAATATATTTATTTTTAACATATGCAATGAATAAACTTGTTGTCACATAACAGGCATAACTAGTAGGTATGTAAAAATTGAATTCAGTTGTGTGTATATTTATTTGGTGAAAATAATAAGTCGCTAGTTATTTATCTTCAGGGGATAAAAATGGGGGAGGGTAATTAATTTGTAAAAAATTTAAAATAGCCTTCCAAGACTTCATAATTATTTGGACAAGCTTCCAATCTACTGTATAAACATGCAATAACATTTCTATTGAATTTGTTGCTTCAAAACGTATTGATCAAATGATTCTTTGTGGATTTTTTTTATACTTTTAGGGGATTTAATGATATTTATAAATGGAGCTGCCAACAGATTGCAGAGATATTTCAGTTGCCATAATTTACTCAGCAATACTAGTTGGAAGTACAGTGACAGCAAATTAATTTACAGAAAGGAGAACATGTCATGTATCCTTTTGCATAAATAACCTAGGAATCCCAGTGGCAGTGCAATTTGAATTGGTGAATGTATATCCTGCTGGGATTTATTTTTGGGATCCTGCTTTTTTTCCAGGAATCCCAGTATATTCCAATCAAAATCCCAGTATATATCCACTGGGATTTACATCGGGATCACGCTTCTTTTTATGGGAATCCCGAAATTTTATCCCCGTACATTTACATTGGAATCCTGCTTCTTTTGCGGGAATCCCAAAATTTTATTCCAGTGGGATCCCAATTGAAATCCCACAATATCCTAGTGGGATCCCAGTATATTTCAACTGGGATTTACATCGGGATTCCCAGATTTTTTGTGGTTCCTGAAATTTTATCCCGTTGGAATTAGGTGGGATCCCAATTGGAACCCAATTGGAATCCCATCAAAATTCCAGCTGGGATTCCAGATTTATTTTCTCTAGGGTGTTTACAGGATTTTATTTTCAAAACATTTTCATATTTCACAGATCTTGGAAATTTAAATTGTACAATGAATAAACTCATCCTAGATACCAGGATTAAATTTTGTATTTACCCCAGACGCACGTTTCCTCTACAAAAGACTCATCAGTGACGCTTAAATCCCAGAAAGTTAAAAAGGTCAAATAAAGTACAAAGTTGTAGAGCATTGAGGACCAAAATTCCTAAAATGTTTGTCAAATACAGCTAAGGTGATATATTCCTGAGGTAGAAAAGCCTTAGTACTTCAAAAATTCAAAACTTTTGTAAACAGTTAATTTATAAATATGACCAAATCAATGTTAATTCAACTACTGGGCTGGTGATCCACGATAAATAGATGTCACACACCCTATTACATGTATTAACCTCCTGGCAAAAAAGTATCAAATGGTCTTCTACTTATGTTTGTGCTTAATCTTTGGAACAAAAAACAAGAAATGTACATGCTGAGAACAAAGACCTTGTAAAAATATTAAAGATGTCTATGTTATGACAACATTTGAATCCACATTCATCGATAGACCAAATAACAAGCTGAAGCACATATACCAATTCAAGCCAATATCAACCAGTGCAATCATTCAGTGGAGATAAGAACGATAATAAAGTGACTCTAAAGCAGCAGTTTGTCGTTTGAAAAAAGTCATATACATGAATTTGTATGCTGTAATATTTAAACTGTGAACAGTATATATATATATACTGTTATCTGAACTGCTTACGGTCAATATATTTGTTCAAGATTATAAATTTTCAAAATCTAAATGTAAATTCTTATCTATATTCTGTGGTAAAGTTGCTGTTGAATTCTAATTTAACAGACATAGCCTAGGTCCCCCTTTTTCTTACTGATGCATTTATAATTGTTGTTTACTATAACCTGATAACAGTATAATGCATAATTTGTCCCCTGTTTAGTTAATCATTCAAAAATTAAAAGTAAGGATTCATTCAATTGTCAGTGTGCAGCATGTACCGAATTAGAATTAGCAACTATGCAAAATGTTGAAATCTTCAGTTTCTGATGTTGAGTTGTCAAATTAACATGTGTGTATTCAACTTCCGGCAATACACATTTTCCCAGCATACTTGTTCAACGTGTTAATTGAAGCATGCGCAACAGAATTGCAATTAATTTAGACTGAATAATTAATTAGCTGAAATAAAATATCTACATTTGATTATAATTATTAAATTCCTTTGCTTTTATGATTGGGTATAGAACGCATTATTTTTTCTGGTGTGGAATGAAGTAAGCCAGCGCAAGGATTATTTGATGTTTGTAAACAACGAGCACGTGCTCCACGCACCAGTTGCTGTCTTCAAAGGGACCGAGGACAGGTAATTAGTTTAAATTCCAACCTATGCTAATTATTGAATACACTAATTTTCCAGTATTTGAGCCTTATCTGCTTATCCTATACGATATAGTCTTGCGCATTGCAAAGTTACACAAATAATAATCAGAATATGTCACTTGAGAAGTTATGTTGTTCGCGGTTTTTTTCAAGTTATTCACGACTAATTTGTCAATTACGATAATTAATTGGAACAGTGACTGATCTGGTTGAATATGGATTTTTTTCATGACATAAATTTTATATCATAGTATATCTAAATTTTCCGAATAAAAAGCTTTTTTTTTTTTTTATATATGTCTATGTGCTTTAATCTAAGAGTACATGTGACCTTTTGTTGGGTTAATTTGAAACACTGTTCACTGTTTTGCTCTGATCACAGTCGTTTGAAATTTAGTGATACAATATGAAAAAATGAACAATAAATATTGGTATATAAATGTTATATTATCTTTTTTAAAAGTGGCCCCCACAGGGTATACCCCCTCAGGTCACAAGGTCACAAGGTCGTTTTTAAGGGAAATGTACAGATCGCTGGTTGCATAGAGTCCGAAAGTCCTTTTTATATTTAAAGGATCCATTTAAGTCATTGATGTGCCCTTGGGTTAGGTATCTTAGGTTGTTCTTGTTTTGTTTGAGGCCATCCAGAGATGGCGGTCTGTAAGGGACTTATCATTATTTACCTGGTGGTGGGGGGGGGGGGGGGGCTGGTAATTTTGAAATCGAACATATAAAATTTTCTTGATCCCCCATAATATTTCACTATTTTTATTTGATCCCCCCGTAAAAACATTAAAAAAAATGTGATCCCCCCCTCTATTAAACATGCCAAAATTTTAACATGCAAAACACTAAGGTTATTTCATGAAAATTTGGAAAACATGAAATATTCTCATTTGATTGACTCCAAAAACATATTTGAGGAAAAGCTACCTTGAAATAGAACTCTTACATGAATATTAGAAGGTAGAGCAAGCTAGTGCTTTGAGAAGCTTTTTCTGACTTTTTTTTGTAATTTCATATAATGGGCTATTAAAGAAAACTTGATCCTTATAGTTACTCTGTGTAAAAAATATACATTAGAAAGTAAACTTTTTGAAACAGTAACCATTTGTAACAACACATATATACATTGTAATTACTAAGAGGGATCTGTTATATGTCCCTTAAACTCAAGTTTTACGTTAAGCCTTATTGAAACCTCCATTGAGTCGCTAAACTTTTATATATATGGATAGTCCATGCTGTCAGCTTGAACACCAATTCAATTATTCATTTATTGACATATTTCATTCATAAATGTGTGATAGTAACCTCAAAATTTTGAGGGAGTGAGATGTATGAATAAATGAACCCTAAGGAATCTTGTATTGAAAAAAAAAGATACATTAGTGGTGTTCGTCATCTCAGAATCATCTTTTGTAGCAATTTTCAACTGTTAACTGAATATCTTATCATTTATTGGAGGATTTATTTTTCTACACCATATTCTTTCATGATGTGGTGTAATTTGAATTTTTGAACAAATTTTGCAGAAATTGCTGTAGATTTCGTTTCAACTCGTACATAATTTCTCTAAAACTATGAAGCTGATCATAACAAAACTTGGCAGTAATGCTTGTTAATTTAGTGATCAAAGTGAGTGAAATATAACGACTGAATTATAAGGGTTATGAAGCACCTGTGTATTTTATATGGGACAATATGACAAAAAATGGCAGCTTCCTACATCACCAAAGTCTTGTAATGTCTTACTTAATTGTATATGAATGGTGTTAAACATATATTTCCATTAGACTTTAGTGATATTCTTCTACACATTATGTCTCTTGAAGTATCTAAACTACATATTTCCATGTGCAAAAAAATATTGATCCCCCCACTTTTGATTTATAAAAAAAAATTGAACCCCCCTTTTCCACATAAAGAAAAAAACTTGATCCCCCCTGCATTTTGACCAGCCCACCCTCCAAGATAAAAAATGATAAGTCCCTAAGTGGGAAGTTCGTGTCGTCAGCTCTAGATTTGTCTTTTTGTGTGGCATTTAATGATTAATATGTGATGTCTTTGTGCCTTTAACCCATATCCGTTCTTTTCCATTTTAAAACCAAAAATATGACTTGAACTTTTCGATTTTTCAGAACAGTAGTTTCAACCAAACATTCAGTATTTCACTAATCCAACACAATATTCATATTGAGCAAGTTCCCAGAACTCTTATAAAATCACCTGGGATGTAGAGCTGGATTTACCTACTGAGATACATGTACTTTGAACTTGATCTATAGACTGATGGCAACAAGGAAATGTCTTGAAGATAGGGGTGTCCTGCTCGGCGCTTATTTCCATTTTCGATGGAACTCCCCCATTTTACACAGTTGTTAGTAAAATTGAGAATGGAAATGGGGAATGTGTCAAAGAGACAACAACCCGACCAAATAAAAAACAACAGCAGAGGGTCACCAACAGGTCTTCAATGTAGCGAGAAATTCCCGCACCCGGAGGCGTCCTTCAGCTGGCCCCTAAACAAATATATACTAGTCCAGTGATAATGAACGCCATACTAATTTCCAAATTGTACACAAGAAACTAAAATTAAAATAATACAAGACTAACAAAGGCCAGAGGCTCCTGACTTGGGACAGGCGCAAAAATGCGGCGGGGTTAAACATGTTTGTGAGATCTCAACCCTCCCCCTATACCTCTAACCAATGTAGTAAAGCAAACGCATAACAATACGCACATTAAAATTCAGTTCAAGAGAAGTCAGAGTCTGATGTCAGAAGATGTAACAAAAGAAAATAAATAAAATGACAATAATACATAGATAACAACAGACTACTAGCAGTTAACTGACATGCCAGCTCCAGACTTCAATTAAACTGACTGAAAGATTATGATTTCATCATATGAACATCAGGTACAATCCGTCCCGTTAGTGGTTTAGTATCATACCATCATAACATATATGAGAAGAACATAACCCGTGTCATGCCAACAACTGTTTTTAGAATAAATGTGTTTAGTTCCGATGCAAAGACCTTATCAGTGACTCAATATTAACGCCAAAATATGCAATCTTTAATGACTTGACAACAGTATCGTAATTATATCCCTTCTTAATAAGTCTATTCAAAGGTTTTGTAAGTTTCTGAGGTGAATATTGACACCTTTGTGCTTTATAAAGAATATTACCATAAAAAATTGGATGTGAAATACCTGAACGTATTAGAAGTCTGCATGTTGAGCTATATTTACGAATGATGTCTTTATACCGATGATAAAATTTAGTAAATGTTTTGACTAGTTTGTGATATCGAAAAACCCTGGTGTAATAATTTTTCAGTAATACATAAATTTCTCTCGTTAAAATCTAAAACATTGTTACATACACGAGCGAATCGTACAAGTTGAGATATATAAACACCATAAGATGGTGACAAGGGAACGTCACCATCTAAAAACGGATAATTAACGATAGGAAATGAAAAATCATCCCTTTTATCATAAATTTTAGTATTCAGCTTTCCATTAGTGATATAGATATCAAGATCGAGAAAAGGGCAGTGGTCATTGTTAGTATTAGCTTTATTTAAAGTAAGTTCAACAGGATAAATTTCATTAATATACATACTGAAGTCGTCATTATTGAGAGCCAAAATATCATCCAAATATCTAAAAGTATTATTAAATTTGTTTATCAGATGTTGTTTCGATGGGTCTTTGCTTATTTTTGTCATAAATTGTAACTCATAACAATACAAAAACAGGTCCGCAATAAGTGGTGCACAGTTAGTCCCCATTGGAATTCCGATAATCTGTTGATATACGGAATCCCCAAAGCGAACAAAAATGTTATCTAGTAAAAATTCAAGGGCATATATAATATCAAAGCATGTCCAATTAACATAGTTTTTTTGTTTATTGCTACTAAAAAATGACCTAAAAGAGTTTGAACATATATATTCACATTCTGATTTTTTGAATGCCCATTTAATTAGGTGTGTGAATTTTTTCTTAATGAGAATGTGAGGCAATGTGGTATACAGGGTAGAAAAATCAAAACTTAGAACAGATTCAAAATCACCAATATAAGCATGCAATTTATCAAGTACTTCCAACGAGTTCTTGACACTCCAAAAGTAATTTATTCCAGTATTTTTGAAGGCCTTATTTGAACAATTTATTATCAGGTTTTTAATTGTACCAAGTGTGCTGGTAAGAAGAATAGACAATTTAGTAGTTGAACAATGGCTTGAAGACGAAATAAATCTATATTTGTAAGGGGTTTTGTGTAGCTTCGGAAGCCAATACATAGTTGGGACTTTCATTGTATTTGGCTCTGCTTGTAAAGCGGTGGCTAAAAGTTTATGTTTGTTACAGATTTCGTTTTCTGAAAATGGAGTCAGTTGGAATGTTGGTGAATTGGTGATTTCCTTTTTCAGAACCTCAATGTAAAATTTACGTCAAACAATAATAATATTATTAGCAGCTTTATCTGCCTGGACAAAAACAAATTCCTTGGCTAGTTCTTTTAGTTTATGTTTGATACGAGAAATAGGTTTATTGTGGTTATTGTTTATAGTAAAATGTTCATTAAAATGTTGAATACGTATATCAACTATCTTCATTACTGAATTAAAAAAAGAGTCCAAAGATTTTTTGTCAGCTTTTTCCTGTTTTATCCATTTCATACAGTAAGTATCATGATAAATAAAAAGTACGGTACAAATTTTCATGAAGATTCGACTTGAAACTTTTTAGGAAATCATCTTAAAGGCAAAGGTAAACCAAAGACTAACTGACGAACGTACGGATGGACAAACAGACCGAAAAACTATATTTACCACAACAATGTTGTCGGGACATAAAACATGAAACTGATAACAACCTTACTTGGATACATTTGTCTCTTTGGAGCACACACAGAGACGCTAGTAGCTATAGTGCCCTATTTGCTAGTGATGACCATCGCCCATAGTATATATTTGAAGCAATAACCTAGACCAACTTAAATCTTTTTAAAGAAACAAAAATGATCATAACTTGATAATTTGATAGCTTATCACAGGCTCTAGAAACAAAGAAAGAAGACTTCTAATCGATTATAGATACAAAAAGGTCACAAATACATGTAGTTCAAAATTGATTATTTGAAAATTGCATGTTGATTTAAGATGAAAATCGAACTTAACTTGTACTTTATAGTGCTAATACCGCAGTCCCTACTAGGCCACAATTGCACTACAAAATTTTGATGATTGTAGTACGATCGTGTAGATTGCAGTAAGGGTGTATCACGGTCGTGGTGAGGTCTTCAGGATCGTGATGAGTTGGCCAACTTTGAACATGTTCAAAACAATCGTGGTGCGGTCGTGGCGAAATCATGCCATAGTAGAAACGAGAGCGCACTAAGGTCGAAGTAAGATTGCAAAGGTTGCTGTACCGTCGTAGCGAGTGCGTGGTTCTATTCAGAGAGACTGTGCTACGATTTCACAGCGACGTCATCACGACCTGACTACGACCATCACGTTCTCACCGCGACCGAACTACACTTCCACTAGGACTATACCAGGCTGTTCATGACCATATTACGATCATTCTAGCACACCCTTGCCGTCCTCACCACGCTCCTCTTACGACCTAACTGCTTTCATACAATGACCATCATTCTCATTGTCATTTTCACATAAAATATATTAAATCTCTCCAGGTTTTGTTTGTTTGTATGTAATTAGGACTTCTTGTCCATTTTTTGCACCGGCTCAACCAAGCTTCTCGTTTTTATATACATTAGACCGTTGGTTTCACTGTTTGAATAGTTTTACACGAGCAATTTTTGGGGCCCTTTAAGCTTGCTGTTCAGTGTGAGCCAAGGCTCCATGTTGAAGGCCGTACCTTGACCTATAATCGTTATGGTTTACTTTTATAAATCAATACTTGGATGGAGAGTTGTCTCATTGGCACTCATACCACATCTTCCTTTATCTATTGATATATAATGACACATCTGTCACGTTCATCTCTGCTATCGTTCACTGAAATATCGTCATCCCAGTTGAGCTTCATGGACCAGCAATATGTTGTAATTTAGGTTTAATTGATCTGCTTGATCAGGATTCGTTACTACCAGAGCTCTGTCTGCCTCTACATCAACCCCTACTACCACGCCCAAGCGTTCTAGTAGATTCTGGTGGCATGACTGTATTGTTTCCGATAAATCTATGTATAAATTAAGAAGTGAGTGCTTCTTTTTGTAACTTCAATGGGGTGTAAAAGCGTTGACAGAAGGACATTTTGTATGAAACGCGAAAGCGCTTCATTCTGAAAATGTGCGCACGGTCAACACTTTTACACCCTATGAGGTTACAAAAAGAAGCATTCAATACTTATATTTACAATTTTTAGCTTGATCATGAAAACTTGAATTTTATAATTGTTTTATTTAATTCACCTGTGCACTTTTTATTGAGTCATGCAATTGCTTAAGGGATAACACGTGATGTGCAGTTAGCCAATCAGAATAAAGTATCTTAATGAAACATACATCTAATGTAATTTTCAGAAATAGAAGAAATGGAACTGTATTTATATGAAACTCGATATTGACATGGCTGAGAACGTAGTAAGATCACGGTATAAACGTAGATCCTGCTATAATCGCAGTAGAAGCAAGGTAAGATCGTGTTGCAATCAGATAACTTGTGGTACATGTATGGTCGTAGTGAGAACGTGATGAGCGTAGAAAGATCTTGATAAGCGTAGAGAGGTCACAGAATATGCACGGTGAGAACGTGGTATAAACGTAGCGGGATCGTTGTAGAAGCGTATTAATGAGGACATCGTAGCAATGAAAATTTTCATTTTCATGCCGCTCATACCGCAACCTTACTACGATCTGAATTTATTTGAAACCCAGTCCCACAACACCACATCACACCAGATTCAGATCGTGGTGAGGTCGCGGTATGAGCAGCATGAAAATGCAAATTTTCGTTGCTTTCACGATGCTTCTACGTCCTCATTAAGCGTCTACAACGATCCCACTATACGATTAAACCACTTCTCACTACGCTTATACAGATCTTTCTACGCTCATCACGTTCTCACTAAGACCATAGCACGAGTTATCCGATTGCAACACGATCTTACTACGCTTCTTAATTGCGATTAAAGCATGTTCTTACCACGATTATACTACGTTCATACCGCAATCTTACTACATTCTCAGCAATAACGTCAACATCACATTCCATATCAATAGTTATCAAAGGTATCAGTATTATAATTTAGTACGCCAGAAGTGCGTTTCGTCTACATAAGACTCATCAGTGACATTCATATCGAAATATTTATAAAACCAAACAAGTACAAAGTTGAAGAGCATTGAGGATCCAAAATTCCAAAAAGTTGTGCCAAATACGGCTAAGGTAATCTAAGCCTGGAATAAGAAAGTCCTTAGTTTTTCAAAAAATTCAAAGTTTTGTAAACAGGAAATTTATAAAAATGACCACATTATTGATATTCATGTCAGCACTGAAATGTTGACTACTGAGCTGGTGATACCCTCGGGGACGAAACATCCACCAGCAGTGGCATCGACCCAGTGGATTAAATAGTTTAATGCAGTTCCATTCCTTCTATTTCTGATAAATACGTAGGTTTCTCGGACACAATACAGTCATGCCACCAAAATCTACTAAAACACGTGGGACAGGTCGTAGGGGTTGGTTTAGAGGCATGGGAAGCTCTGTTTGTAACAAATCCTAAAATTACAAAGCTGGTCCATAAAGATGAAATGACGACATTTTAGTGAACGATAGCAGAGAAGACACAGATGTGTCAATAGATATAGGAAGATGTGGTTTGAGTGCCAATGAGACAACTCTCCATCCAAGAAACAAGTAATCAAAGTAAACCATCACAGACCAAGGTACGGCCTTCAACACAGAGCCTTCGCTCACACCAACCAGCAAGCTATAAAGGCCCTCCAAAATTACTAGTGTAAAACCTTTCAAACGGGAAAACCACAGTCTAATCTATATAAAAACGTGAAGCATGGTTGAACCGTTAAAGAAAATGGTCAAGAAGTCCTAATAATTACACATACAAAAAAAACCTGGAGAGATTTAATATATTTAATTTTATGTGAAAATGACAATGAGAATGATTTTTTGATAAGCTGAATCTAAACATGTACTTACGGTAGATTTTTGATTATTCAAGCTTAAATATTGTGTCCAAATTTGCCCTAACTATTCAGGATTCGACTTCTGCATTCATATCAGGCTGGGATCAGCAATGCATTTTTTCTAACACTTTTACATGTCATTTCAGCTCATGACTTTTGACAGACAGACAAGAGAATGTGGTGTGGTTAAACATGTATGGGTTGCCTATTGAAAAAAATTAGTTGAAAGAGCTTAACTCATTAGATTGATACAGGCAGAAAAGTACATTGTAAGTATAGTGACCCAGATTTGTTTTTTTTCTATCGATTTATGAGTTTTGAACATCAGTATACTACTGTTGCCTTTATTTATAAAAACACGACTGGACAGGGAAGGGTATTTATACATAATGGTCATCCCAACAACAAATAAAGACACTCAGTATGTTGATAGTACAAAAGTGATAGATGTTCTGTATTCATTAGTGATAATATTCATACTTCTGTATTATGATGTGATCATACTTCAGTAGTGATCAATGATCATTGTACAGTAGTGAGTATATATTCTTTTTGATCAGAAATGAGATATGTTCATTGTACAGTAGTGAGATATGTTCTTTGTTCAGAAATGAGGTATATTCTTTGTTCAGTAGTGATGGAATGTTATTATCCAGTAGGGATAGATGTTCATTGTTCAGTATTGATGGATTTTCATTGTACAGTAGTGGTAGATGTTCATTGTACAGTAGGGAAAGATGTTCAGTAGGAATATATGTTCTTTGCACAGTTGTGATGAATGTTCGTTGTACAGTAGTGGTAGATGTTCATTGTACAGTAGGGATAGATATTCATTGTTCAGTAGGGATATATTTTCTTTGCACTGTTGTGACGGATGTTCGTTGTACAGTAGTGGTAGATGTTCATTGTACAGTAGGGATAAATGTTCATCGCACAGTTGTTATGGATATTCATTGCATTAGGGACAGAAGTTCATTGTGAATGTTGTACAGAAGGGATAAATATTCAATGTACAGTAGAGATCATTGTTTATTGTACAGTACTAGGGATATATGTTTGTTGTACAGTAGGGATATATGTTTATTGTACAGACGTGATGGATTTTCATTGTACAGTAGTGATGGATGTTCATTGTGCAGTTATGATGGTTGTTCATTGTTCAGTAGGGATATATGCGGTCTTTGTGTTCATAAGTGATGGAATGTTTATGGTTCAGTAGGGTTCATTGTTCAGTAGGGATAGATGTTCATCTGTACAGTAGGCATAGATGTTCAATAGTTATGTAGTGAGCGGTGCTTTTTATGCCCCATTTATGGGCATTATGTTTTTTGGTCTGTGCATCCGTCCGTCTGTTCGTCCAACTTCAGGTTAAAGTTTTTGGTCGAGATAGTTTTTGATGAAGTTGAAGTCCAATCAATTTAAAACTTAGTAAACATGTTCCCTATGATATGATCTTTCTAATTTTAATACCAAATTAGAGATTTTATCCCATTTTCATGGTCCACTGAACATAGAAAATGATAGTGCAGATGGGGCATCCGTGTACTTGGGACACATTCTTGTTGTTCCAAAGATTTGGATGTTCCTTATACAGTAATGATAGATGTTCATTGTACAGTACCTTGAACATTTTGTACCTCTGCCATTTAGTACCTACAAGAAAATCATTTCATATATATCCTATGGGCAAAATGCATATATACAATTTCGTACCTTATAGACTGAATACCCCATTCATCTAGTTTTCATGAGATTGACAGGTTCATCTAGTGGTAATAAGGTTGAGAGGTTCATCTAGTGTTCATAAGATTGAGAGGTTCATCTTGTGTTAGTAAGATTGAGAGGTTCATCTTGTGTTAGTAAGATTGAGAGGTTCATCTAGTGTTCATAAGATTGAGAGGTTCATCTTGTGGTAATAAGATTGAGAGGTTCATCTAGTGTTCATAAGATTGAGAGGTTCATCTTGTGGTAATAAGATTGAGAGGTTCATCTAGTGTTCATAAGATTGAGAGGTTCATCTTGTGGTAATAAGATTGAGAGGTTCATCTAGTGTTCATAAGATTGAGAGGTTCATCTTGTGTTAGTAAGATTGAGAGGTTCATCTTGTGTTAGTAAGATTGAGAGGTTCATCTTGTGTTAGTAAGATTGAGAGGTTCGTCTTGTGTTAGTAAGATTGAGAGGTTCATCTAGTGTTCATAAGATTGAGAGGTTCATCTTGTGTTAGTAAGATTGAGAGGTTCATCTAGTGTTCATAAGATTGAGAGGTTCATCTTGTGGTAATAAGATTGAGAGGTTCATCTAGTGTTCATAAGATTGAGAGGTTCATCTTGTGTTAGTAAGATTGAGAGGTTCATCTTGTGTTAGTAAGATTGAGAGGTTCATCTTGTGTTAGTAAGATTGAGAGGTTCATCTTGTGTTAGTAAGATTGAGAGGTTCATCTAGTGTTCATAAGATTGAGAGGTTCATCTTGTGTTAGTAAGATTGAGAGGTTCATCTAGTGTTCATAAGATTGAGAGGTTCATCTTGTGGTAATAAGATTGAGAGGTTCATCTAGTGTTCATAAGATTGAGAGGTTCATCTTGTGTTAGTAAGATTGAGAGGTTCATCTTGTGTTAGTAAGATTGAGAGGTTCATCTTGTGTTAGTAAGATTGAGAGGTTCATCTTGTGTTAGTACGATTGAGAGGTTCATCTAGTGTTCATAAGATTGAGAGGTTCATCTTGTGTTAGTAAGATTGAGAGGTTCATCTAGTGTTCATAAGATTGAGAGGTTCATCTTGTGGTAATAAGATTGAGAGGTTCATCTAGTGTTCATAAGATTGAGAGGTTCATCTTGTGGTAATAAGATTGAGAGGTTCATCTAGTGTTCATAAGATTGAGAGGTTCATCTTGTGTTCATAAGATTGAGAGGTTCATCTTGTGTTAGTAAGATTGAGAGGTTCATCTTGTGTTAGTAAGATTGAGAGGTTCATCTTGTGTTAGTAAGATTGAGAGGTTCATCTTGTGTTAGTAAGATTGAGAGGTTCATCTATTGTAAGTAAGATTGAGAGGTTCATCTATTGTTGATTAAATTGAGAGGTTCGTCTTGTGGTAGTAAGATTGAGAGGTTCATCTATTGTTAGTAAGATTGAGAGGTTCGTCTTGTGGTAGTAAGATTGAGAGGTTCATCTATTGTTAGTAAGATTGAGAGGTTCATCTATTGTTGATTAAATTGAGAGGTTCATCTTGTGTTAGTAAGATTGAGAGGTTCATCTTGTGTTAGTAAGATTGAGAGGTTCGTCTAGTGTTAGTAAGATTGAGAGGTTCATCTAGTTTTAATAAGATTGAGAG
This sequence comes from Mytilus edulis, assembly GCF_963676685.1. NCBI lineage: Eukaryota > Metazoa > Mollusca > Bivalvia > Mytilida > Mytilidae > Mytilus > Mytilus edulis. The sequence goes on along the minus strand of NC_092348.1, from coordinate 52,885,345 downwards.
GTTCATCTATTGTTGATTAGATTGAGAGGCTTGATCTAGTGTTAATAAGATTGAGAGGTTCATTTAGTGTTAATAAGGTTGAGAGGTTAATTTAGTGTTAGTAAGATTGAGAGGTTCATTTAGTGTTAGTAAGATTGAGAGTGTCATCTATTGTTAATAAAATTGAGAGGTTCATTTAGTGTTAATAAGATTGAGAGGTTCATCTATTGTTAATAAAATTGAGAGGTTCATTTAGTGTTAATAAGATTGAGAGGTTCATCTATTGTTAATACAATTTAGATGGGCATCTATTGTTTATCTGTGTAGATTGAGAAGATAATCTAGTGTTCATAAGATTGAAAGATCTATTGTGTATATAATTGATAGGTTTATTTAATGTAAATAAGATTGAGAGGTTCATAAAAAACATATTGTTTATACAATTGAGAGGTTAATCTAGTGTTGATATGATTGAAAGGTTTCTCTTCTGTTAATAACATTCAATGGTTTCGTCTAGTGTTAGTATTGAGAGGTTCATCTAGTGTTCATAAGATTGAGAGGTTCATCTTGTGTTAGTAAGATTGAGAGGTTCATCTAGTGTTCATAAGATTGAGAGGTTCATCTTGTGTTAGTAAGATTGAGAGATCCATCTAGTGTTCATAAGATTGAGAGATCCATCTAGTGTTAATAAGTTTGAGAGGCTCCATCTAGTGTTAATAAGATTGAGACGTTCATCAAGTGTTTTAAATAAGCTTGAGAGATTCGTTTAGTGTAAGGTTTAATCATGGAAGTAATATAATACTTCTATGGTTTAGTCTAGTATCAATAATATTGAGAGTTTGTATCGAGTGTTAATAACGTTAAGAGATTTTATCCTGTGTATTGATACTAGATTAAACTTGACACTAGACAAATCTCTCAATCTTATTAACAGAAGATGAAGCCCTTAATCTTATTCACACTAGATGAACCCCTCAATCTTATTAACACTCGATAAAACTTCTCAATTAGATGAAATCTTTCAATCTTATAAACCCTAGATGGACCCTTGAATCTTATGAACACTAAATGGAGCCTCTCGTCTTATTAGCACCAGATGACCCTCTCAATCTTATGACCACTAGATGAATCTGTCAATTTTATTAACACTAGATGAACCCATGAATCTCATGAACACTAGATAAAGCCTCTCATCTTATAAGCACTAGATGACCCTCTCAATCTTATGAACACTAGATGAATCTCTCAATTTTATTAACACTAGATGAATCTCTCAATTTTATTAACACTAGATGAATCTCTTAATCTTATTAACACTAGATGAGGCCTCTCAATCTTATTATACTCGATGCAACAAAGTTGAAGAGGGTATAATTTTTTTGACCAGTCTGTCTGTCCGTCCATCAGTCTGTCAGTCTGTCAGTCCTGTTTCTTGTCATCACAACTCCTCTTAAACCACACAGCAGAATTGCATGAAAACTTTTTAGATAATAAGGACATACTATGTAGATGTGCATATCAACAGGAAATTATAATTCCATTTTTTTTCTTGGAGCTGCACCCCTTTGAACTTATTTGCTTCAATATACTACTGCAACAGTGTCATAGCAACTCCTCTGAAATCACACAACAGAAGTTCATGAAACTTTTCAGATAATAAGGACATACCATGTAGATGTGCATATTGACAGGAAATTATTATTTATTTTTTTCTTTTTCTTACAGTTATTTTATTTCTTCAGTGACAATGTGGAGACATGGGGTATATGAGCATGCTCACTAAGGTTCTTTAATTAACACTAGATGAAACCTCTCAATCTTATTAACACTAGATGAACTTCTAAATTTTAATTACACTAGATGAACCTCTCAATTTTATTAACACAGAGTAATCTCTCAATCTTATTAACACTAGATGAAGCCTCTCATCTTATTAGCACTAGACAAATATCTCAATTTTATTAACACTAGATGAATCTCTCAATTTTATTAACACTAAATGAATCTCTCAATCTTATTAACACTAAATGAAACCTTTCAATCTTATAACACTCAATAAAAATCTCTCAATATTACTTAACTAATAAGATTGAGGGCTTTATCTAGTGTTAATAAGATTCAGGGGTCTCATCTAGAGTCAATTAAATTGAGAGGTTTATCTAGTGTTAAGTTCAATCTAGTATCAATAATATTGAGAGGTTTTATCTAGTGTTAATAACATAAAAGTTTTGTCTAGTGTTAATAATATTGAGAGATTTTGTCTTCTGTTAATAAGATTGAGAGATTTGTCTAGTGTTTAGTTTTATCTAGAATCAATGATATTGAGAGGTTTTATCTAGTGTCAATAACATTAAGAGGTTTTATCTAGTGATAATATCATTGAAAGGTTTTGTCTAGTGTTAATAACATGAAGAGGTTTTGTCTAGTGTTAATAACATTAAGAGGTTTTGTCTAGTGTTAATAATATTGAAAGGTTTTGTCTAGTGTTAATAACATTAAGAGGTTTTGTCTAGTGTTTAGTTTAATCTAGTATCAATAATATTGAGAGGTTTTATCTAGTGTTAATAACATTAAGAGGTTTTGTCTTGTGTTAATAATATTGATAGATTTTGTCTACTGTTAATAAGATTGAAAGATTTGTCTAGTGTTAAGATTAATCAAGTATCAATTATATTGAGAGGTTTTATCTAGCGTCTGAATAACATTAAGAGGTTTTGTATAGTGTTAATATCATTGAAAGGTTTTGTCTAGTGTTAATAACATTAAGAGGTTTTGTCTAGTGATGATATCATTGAAAGGTTTTGTCTAGTGTTAATAACATTAAGAGGTTTTGTCTAGTGATGATATCATTGAAAGGTTTTGTCTAGTGCTAATAACATTAAGAGGTTTTGTCTAGGGTTGATAACATTAAGAGGTTTTGTCTAGTGTTAATAATATTGAAAGGTTTTGTTTAGTGTTAATAACATTAAGAGGTTTTGTCTAGTGTTAATAACATTAAGAGGTTTTGTCTAGCGTTAATAATTTTGAGAGGTTTTATCTACTGTTAATAAGATTGAGAGATTTGTCTAGTGTTTAGTTTAATCAAGTATCAATAATATTGAGAGGTTTTATCTAGTGTTAATAACAGTAAGAGGTTTTGTCTATAGTGTTGATACCATTGAGAGTTTTTGTCTTGTGTTAATAGAATTAAGAGGTTTTGTCTAGTGTTAATTAATTGAGAGGTTCATCAAGTGTTAATAACATTGGCAGGTTCATCTAGTGTTAATAACATTGAGATGTACCTCTATTGTCTATACGATTTAGAGGTCCATCGTGTTTAAAACAGATGTGTTTTTTTAGGAGAGGTACATTGTATGGAGAAATAATTATTTGAGATGTTCATTGTTTATAAAAAATTGGAGATGTTTTTTTAATGGAAAACAACTGTTAAATTGGTGAGGGAAACTTTGTTTTGCAACATATCACATTGGAACCCAGGAATTCTTTAATTCTGTTTGTAGAAGACATCGCAGAATAGTGGCTGTTCATAAATGTTCACTAATTATTGCTAAATGTTTGTACTGCATAATTAATTTCAGAGTCCATATTCATTTCTGATGATCTTACAAAATCGTAATTTCTAAATTTGTACTTAGACTGGAAGTTAGGATTTTCCAAATGAAAAGAAATTCAAATTACACGAATAGCAATTTTTCAAATGAGAGTTAGACTGAGGAAGTAATTGATACTGTAATATGTATGTACAAATATAATATTTAGTTGCTTAATACCCTGTCATTTCTTTTTGCTAATATCAGAAGTCCTGCTGTTTGTATTTTTAATAATAGTCATTCATTTGGATGGAAAGAAAACCTGCCTGTATAATGTTTCATCTCAATTAGCTGAAAAAAAATATAATAATAAGTCTTGTTTGTGATTTTTGATGTATTTTTGAAGACTGTTTGTAATTAGTATTGCATTATAACATTTCCAGTTTAATAATTAATCCTGCAAATTAACTCTTGTGGTTTCTATAGTAACAAGCCCATAATATCACACAATGTCATATACATTTGCAATTTAAATTGTTAATGATCAATTAAGCACTCTGAAGAAACAGAAATGAAATTGTTTGCCCAAGGAATAAATGAACGTGATTAAGCCATGTTATCAGCATACATTTATGTATTAATAACCGTTGATTATTTTTTCTCAGATATCTTTCCGTCATATTTATAAATTGTAAACAATACGATTTCACAGATACTCTATTCATGTCCTTTGAAAGGCTGCCATGCAGAATTATTGGCCAGATCATTAAGTACCACACTGCAAAAAATAATTACCTTAATTGAAAAATGGCAGGATTTTATCTGTGTGATAACATTATGAAATGTTAAATTTTTACAGGTTCACAGAGCCCAACTTATGCACTCAAGTTATGCTAAACAAACATCTAGTCTTTCCCCAAAGGGAACCAGAAAATTATTAATAAAAGAGTTACAGTAAGGCAAATTTGGTAAGCTTAAATGTTTCATTAATCTCTATTGTTTTATGGAATATTGATTATTTTACTGCTACTAGTTGTATTAATATTTTTACTGATTGAAAAACTGTAAAGGAATTAACCTGACACTACAATGATGCAAATATAAATATGGTTTAAGGTCAAGATGGGGAAAAAAATCTGTATTAAGCTTTACACGTCCACAAGAAACAAATTAATACATTTGCTGTAAATAGATTAATCAGGATATTTTAATGGCTTAAGTTGAAATTTAAAATGAATTCATTTTTCACTAATATGTAAATGTGCACTTGATTAGTTGAACTGACATATATAGGTCAAAGTTTTGTCAGAGTTCTCATGTTTCTGTAATAGTTATCCCAATCAGATTTGCTATGTCAGTGTAAGATCACCCTGATAATGGAAACTCAGAAAGTGATCTTACACTGACAAACCAAGTCCAAATGGGATAACTATTTTACATCCCAGCTCTTCTACACTCCTGTAAATTCAGAAATTTTGTCATATTGGACGTAAATGCGATTTTTATTTTTACGATTTTAAGAAAAATCTTGTTTAATTCATATAAAACATTTTTAAATGCAAGTTTAATTTAATGCGTTTACAACTCTGTGCACATTTTTAGCAATAATAGAAAAATCGCAATAATTTCTGAATTTACATTATATATGATTTTTTGTCGAGCCTGCAACTTTTGTTGCAGAAAGCTCGACATAGGGATAGTGATCCGGCGGCGGCGGCGGCTACGGCGGCTACGGCGGCGGCGTTAGCTAACTTCTTAAAAGGTTTATATTTTAGAAGGTGAAAGACCTGGATGCTTCATACTTTGTATATAGATGCCTCATGTTACGAAGTTTCCGTCAGTCACATGTCCAATGTCCTTGACCTCATTTTCATGGTTCAGTGACCACTTGAAAAAAAAGTTCAGAATTTTTGTAATGTTGAATTCTCTCTTATTATAAGTAATAGGATAACTATATTTGGTATGTGCGTACCTTGCAAGGTCCTCATGCCTGTCAGACAGTTTTCACTTGACCTCGACCTCATTTCATGGATCAGTGAACAAGGTTAAGTTTTGGTGGTCAAGTCCATATCTCAGATACTATAAGCAATAGGGCTAGTATATTTGGTGTATGGAAGGACTGGAAGGTGTACATGTCCAACTGGCAGGTGTCATCTGACCTTGACCTCATTTTCATGGTTCAGTGGTTATAGTTAAGTTTTTGTGTTTTGGTCTGTTTTTCTCATACTTTATGCAATAGGTCTACTATATTTGTTGTATGGAATGATTGTAAGGTGTACATGTCTAGCGGGCAGATGTCATCTGACCTTGACCTCATTTTCATGGTTCAGTGGTCAAAGTTAAGTTTTTAAGTTTTGGTCTTTTTATCTAATTTTATATGCCAAAGGTCAGCTATATTTGGTGTATGGAAATATATTATGATCTATATGTCAGTCCCGCAGGTTTATTTGACCATGACCTCAATTGCACGGTTCATTGCACAGCGTTAAGTTTTTGTGTTTTGGTCTATTTTTCTTAAACTATAAGTAATAGGTCATCTATATTTGTTGTATGGAACTTTTGTTAGCTGTACATGTCTGCCTGGCATGGTTCATCTGACCTTGACCTCATTTTCATGGTTCATTGGTCTTTGTTTAGCTATCTTGGTTAATGTTAAGTTTATGTGACAGTTGTAATAAAGCTTTATACTTAGGACTATCAACATAATATCAATGATTAGTAAAGAAGGCAAGACATTTCAGTGTGTGCACTCTTGTTTTTCACTTTTCATAGCATCTAGTTTAAATTGCCAGTCCCTTGTTAATTATAATATTATATATGTATATATATATATATATATAACTCCTCTCAACATCAACCCAACAATGTTAGATCTGTAAATTTGCTTTCGCAAATTTTTGGTTCTTCCCTCGCCGGGATTCGAACCCATGCTACTGTGATATCGTGGCACCAAATCGCCTGCACTGCAGCCGTCCCGCTAGACCACACGACCACCTGGGCTCTCAAAAAAAGAGATTTCGCTGGCC